>NW_013747120.1:0-926 GCF_000517525.1 Limulus polyphemus
AGACGTATCTTCTTCGATATTGGTCTCCGTCTCATTGGCTTCTGCTTCACGTGGGGCTCATCTGCTCCATCAAGAAATGTCCTATTATCGGTAACAGTCACATCAGTGGTAGTAACTTCGTTAAGGGCTTCACTGTTTCCTTTCTCAAAACCGAGTAGAGTTTCTTCTTCGACAGTGGATTTTTCAGGTGACACGTCTTCAGCAGCGTCATTTGTTTCGTTGTTCACTTCGTTCCAACTGAAATGTCCTGGACCATGCCTGATGGCAGGCACCACCTTTGGCTTACCTCGCCGACCACATTTTATTCGGAAAGTCACGTCTAAGAGACGATCCACTATGTCATATGGGCCTTCCCATTGAGAAGACAACTTAGGAGACTTCCCTTTGGTCTTCCTGGGATTATACAACCACACTTTGTCTCCTGGTACAAAGCTGACTTCAGTAGATTTCTTATCATAACGTAGCTTCATGGAATCAGCAGATGTTTTCAAGTTTGAACGCACTTGATGATGAATATCATCCATCCTTTCAGATAACGCTTTCACGAACTCTGGCACATTTTCAGGCAACTCTTCATAAGGTGGGCGTCCTGTTATCAGATCCACGAGTAACTGAAGTTCCTGACCAAACATCAGCTTTGCTGGAATATATCCAGTGGCTTCATGCTCTGCTGTTCTATAAGCCATCAACAATGGAGGGAGTAAGACATCCCAGTCATCTTGGCGGCTATTATAATACTTTGCCAATTCCTGTCCTAGTGTCCAATTGTACTTTTCTATCATCCCATCAGACTGTGGATGGAGTGGCATTGTCCTGGTCTTTCGTATGCCAAGCAACTTGCAACATTCATGGAACACTGCTGATTCAAAGTTACAGCCTTGATCCGAATCCAGTTTGTATGGCATACCAAATCTGAAAAAGAAATC
>NW_013747121.1:0-607 GCF_000517525.1 Limulus polyphemus
TTTCAGTGTATTGAAGGCATGCTGGCAAGAAACTGTCCATTCGAATTTCTGGCCTTTTTTTTGTCAAACCATGTAGTGGAGCAGCTACAGTTGCAAAGTCCTTCACAAACTTCTGGTAATAAGTACTGAATCCCAAGAAACTTCTTAACTCTCGCGCATTGTCTTGTGTTGGCCAGTCATGCACTGCTTTCACCTTGTCAGGATCAGTTCGCACACCATGCTCACTTACAATGTGACCCAAGTAAAGCACCTCTCTCTGGAACAAAAGGCATTTCATAGGATGGAGTTTCAAGTTTGCTACTTTCAAATACTTGAATACTTTTTCTAGCCGGGACATTTCCCCATCAAACGTTGTTGCAAACACAATGACATTATTCAGGTACACAAGGACTCTCCTCCATTGTAGGCTTTCCAGTACTCTTTCCATCAGCCTCTCAAATGTTGCTGGAGCAATGTTAAGCCTGAATGGCATCACACGGGATTGCCAGAGACCTTAGCCATAACTAAATGCAGTCTTAGGTTTATCTGCTTCAGCCAATTTCACTTGATGGAAACCCGACTTTAAGTGTAGAGATGAAAAACAACTGGCTCCACTTAGGACATCAAG
>NW_013747122.1:0-1536 GCF_000517525.1 Limulus polyphemus
AGCTGTGCCACAATGTAAGTCATAACTGCTCTACAGCTGTGCCACAATGTAAGTCATAACTGCTCTACAGCTGTGCCACAAGTCTTTGGACTTGCCTTCACTTCCGCCTACTCGCCTCACCATCATACGTATATATATATATATATATAATTTTTTTACTTACTATTATTATTTATTTTCCTACTTCTTCGCCCATACGGCTCATTAAATCGCTGACCACTAATTGAACTTTAACCTTATGCCCCGAGCAGGGTGAAGGAGGATTGTTTAATCTTCGAGCACCCTTTATTATTAGTTATTTCCCCTGAAATAATTTAGTTTAAATCAAAATAACTGCCAGAAACGAACGAACGCACAATGTAAGTCATAACTGATGGAAGGTTATCAACTGGAAAATGGTGCAATTAATAAACAAAAACCAAAACCACCAACGGTTCGTTGAAGCACTTGAGAAATGAAAAAAGATATAATCATTATAACGTTAATGGACTGCAACGGCCTGTTGAATGAAATGGGGAACAACGTTTCGGTTACGGGCATCAGTATTGAATCCGAAAGGTTATCTCTCCTTCTTCTATGTCTAAAGTTCCCCTGGAACAACACGTTAGTTTATCTGATAGTAAGCTGTAGTTATGTATAGTACCCATTTCTAAAACAAGACAGCTTCCTGTGATCGTGTATAAACTATATACACGCTTAGGTTGTCCACGTATTTGTTCACGTGGAATATCTTTAAGTTCACCAACTTTATTCAAGGTTTACGAAGAGATTTCGCTCAGCGAGGTGTGAATTACTTTGTACAGTAATCCTGGAACTGTCATCTTTTTTTTACCATAAAGTTTCGAACGTCAGCTTCGTCTCTCTGGGATTTATCGGTTTTCACAGTGAGGGTAAATCTCTTTGATTTTCATGGTTTATGGAAATAACAAAGAACAACTTTGGTTTGAACCTAATTCTCCATAGATCTGTTGAAGCGATCAATTTTGTTGTTTTCCCGATGAAGCACGAGGGTTAAGATCATATGCCGTAATACGCTACAGTGTTCTATTGCCAGTCCGGATATTGTTTTATCTGAGCGGTGTCTTCGTAATCCGTCAGTGGCGCGTTCTGCGCGGTGCTCAGAATTTCTGCACAAGCATTCAGTAATCTTGAGAAACGTTTACTGTTCTTCAGTTGTTGGCTTGGAAACTTCCAAAAATCTTTCTTGAAAAAATGTTGACCCCCCCCATGTGGAAGAATAAAAAAAAAAGTTTCAAAAGACATTCAAGCAAGCAGAGCCATCTGTGCCTCAGCGGTATATCTGAAGACTTATAACGCTAATAAACGAGTTTCGATACCCGTGGTAGGGCTCAGCACAGACAGTGTAATTATGTGCTTAACAACAAACAAACAATCCAAAAGCTTATCCTAATTCAGGTTTGAACTTTTAAGACAGGGATTTTTCCACAAGTAGGAGCGGCGAGACATAGAACTGTAAAATAAGCTTGGTTTGGTCTGATATTTCATTGGTGGTAGTGTCCAGGGTCACTGATGAGG
>NW_013747123.1:0-2270 GCF_000517525.1 Limulus polyphemus
TAGTTACAATTATTCATTTTGTAAAGTGACAAATGTAATTTATTTATTAACATGTATGTGTAATATGCAATATGTGGGTCAAACTTTTAATCCTCTTTGTACTTGCATAGATCTCAGGGTAAAAATAATGTGGTAAATTTAGTTGAACTAGAATATTTTAGAATTCACCCCTTTGCTTCAATAGTGATTACAATTTTAAAAACTGTGAATATAGAAACAGATAAATTACAAAAATAAAACGTTTATCTTCTTAAGTATGAAACGTTATATCCTTACGATTTAAATCAAGACTATAATGGCGCCACATTTATAAATTTAAGTAATACAATTGTATTGGAAATTTATTTTGTCTAGATAGTCTTAATAAAAATGTACGAAAAGAAAAACTAGAGGAAAGGGTAAAATTAAATTAAGATGGGTTGATTTTATTCAATTTCGTACAGATTTAGATGGTAAGTTTTATATACTTATTAATAGCCAACTATTTCTACAATATTTCAAAGTTATAATTATTAGCAAAAATTATAATCACATTAAATTTAAAAAATTATCAGGTTAAACACCTAATCTCGTATATTATAAAATTTAGACTTAACTTGAATACTTTAAATGATGTAATTAATGAATTGCCAGAAAAGGAAATCATCGTACATAGTAATTAATTTTAAGCACAAGTGTGTTAATGTCTTACAAATTTCAAATTTTTTCCATGATTCCGTAACACAAAATATTTTTCTTATTTTGAAATATCTGAAACCTATTATTAGTTTTAAATATGAAATTCTCATAGGACCTCTTATATGTAAATATTTTTAAAATAATTTAAATATAAATAATGTGCAGAATTTACCATGTGATTGTAACTTAGATTCCTTGGCTGACTCTCTTAATAAACACGTTATTACTGATAATTTGGATATAATAAAATATAACTCTTTACGAAAAATTATGGAAAAAAAAGGTGGAAAATATAGATTAGCTACAAAATGTAGAAAAATACATTTATTAAATTTCATAAAGAAAAACATAGATGATTATATTCTCAAACTTAATTATTCTACTCATCCTGCAAATTGATTTTTAGAATGAAGATATTATGTGATTAATAGAATTAAGGATAAATTAATTTTATTGATTTAAAAAATATCCGATCGACATAACATTTTTCAGTTTAAACTAAAATCGATAAAATAAAAGAAACTATATTATCGTGGCTATGTATCTTGGAATGTATCTTGTATAAGTGTATTAACGTAGATGTATCACTTTCCTTATATATACTTGCTACTATGCAAGTCTTGTGGAACCTTCGAAGATCCTGACAGTAGCATGGATGGGAGCTATACTAACAATATAGGTTGGGCTTAGTATAGTAATACCTTAACATCGTAGTATTTACGTCCAAACATCATTATGGAGGCTGGAATGCTAACTTCAAGGATAGTTTTGCTGTCTCCCCCATTGATATAATTCTTACTTGTTTTAATTATTATCATATTTTGTTTATTTGTACTTGTGAGAAACCACCTTCCTTATATATATATATAATTGTGATATTACGTAGAACATGAAAAAATAAAAGAAGAAACAACGCAGCTACAAAACAGACATGTATCACCTGGGCACACACTATAAGGTGGGTACTTATGCAATGTGCTCTGGTTTTTGAGGTGCTGGCGGAAGTAAGACCCAAATTGCGTTAGGGGTACACCGTGTATCCAGTTTAACCTCAGTTTCACAGTAGATATGAGTGCTCTAGCCCACAACGTCCCACATCTTTATCAACTTTCGCTGTCTGCAGCCAAGATGTGCACCTCTTATTTCAGACTTTTGTATATTTCATACGTTTTCTTTATCTTTAGTATCATAGAATATAACCTATAAGTATTTTTATAATGTTTAAACCAAAGATACACATACCTATTATTCTGTTCTGACTTTGTGTTACGCTTACATTACTTTGACTATCCTTATACACTGAGCACTGATTACGTATATGAACTGAAATTATTCGGATAATCTTTTTCTGTGGTTTTCATTGAAATAATATAAACAGTCTCTGAAAACAGTTGTTTTCTAAGTTTTGTTTCTCAAAACTATTTTCACTGTTTCCATATCTCTGAGCATTATTATAGAAATCTATTTTCGCTTTACGTGCAAAGCAAACAAGTTGCTATGTTGTTCCCACGGCAGGGATCGAGACTCGAATTTTATCGTTATAGCCCCTCTAGTTTACAACTGAGCCAAAAAGACTATATAAACTTTACACT
>NW_013747124.1:0-1535 GCF_000517525.1 Limulus polyphemus
TTTAGTTTGGCCTTTTCATTAAAACAAAATTTTCATATTGTATTTCATTTTATCGTCATATAGAGACAATCACATGTTTAACCACACTTCTCGGACTTTCCAAATCCTCATGTTTGGTTCTGGTTCGTGTACTGTTCCTCTTTGGTGTTTTAACTGAGTGGGTACTATAACCACAAGTGGAAATATAAAATACAATATTTTATAGTTGGTAAGAACATCTTAATTAAAAAAGGCAGTAAAACGTTTCGCCGCCAGTGTTGCCGTATTAGAGAAAAATGTTAAAACAAGGACATCAGACTATGAGGTAAGCAGAATTAAAACCTCACTTGAGATGATTATGGTTTCGGAATTTATTAATAGAATAAATATAAAATACATTAAAAGCGCCTTTGTAATATATTAGTGGTTTTACTTATTATATTGTTATCCTTTACCAAGCTCCATCCTGGGAAGATCTTATGCTGAAACAACAAGGTGGAACCTACAGTACAACGTCTCCCCCGACGCCATCTCAGCATTCATCCAGACCCCATAATCCGAATCATGAACGAGCCAGCAAGACCTGACTACAGGAATAAGTAAAATGATCAGATTTATAAAAGTAAATAATCAAGGTGGGTTAAATACAAAAAATACGAACTTTTTAACCTTAATAACAAGTTAAACCCAGACATCATTGTACTTAATGAAACCCTACAAAATCGTCAAAACAAGTATAATCTTTCCAATTATAAAATAATTTCAATTTCCGAAAAATCAGGCACACGGAACATTATGCTATTACATGGAAAATACTTTAAAATATGTCTCCCCAACATAAACATTAATAGCAACAACGAATAAATATTTTGTAACATACGCCCTCCTAACCATGCAAAGATAGCGCTACTACCAGCATATGTGTCACCCAGTTTAGAACCCAATATCTCCTAATACCAAAATATCTTGTATAAAAATACTCAGATAATAATCTTCGGCGATCTTAAATCAAAACACACATATTTTAACAGCCGATAAACTAACGCCAATGGAAAAATCCTACATTTTCTAGTCGAAAATAATAATCTAATGATAATCAATGACGCTACCCCAACGCACACGTTTCATAACGTTTCACAAGACTTACCAGATTTAGCAATAATCACGCGCACATTTATACAATATACACATAATTTTCGTGTCAACAAAAATATAGGCAGCGATCACGACCCCATATTCTTTCATTTAAATATTAACCCGCGCAATAACAACCTGAGATCACTTTCCACAGTTTACAATTACTCAAAAACTGGTTGGAATACCTTAAATCAGAACATAGATGCGATACTCCCAATGTCTAATTATTCAGTTCAAAACAGTGCAGAGACAGATTAGTACGCAGTGGATGTTTCAAGTGTCATACATAACCCAAGAGCTACAAAACACAGAACTCACACAGAAAGAAAGTAACATACATCAATCATTGAAAGCTCACACCACAAATACATACGTTAATTCTAAAAAGACGCTTGCACCGACTATTTATACAAACACAA
>NW_013747125.1:0-1533 GCF_000517525.1 Limulus polyphemus
GCATTGGGCTTTCTTAGAGATGTTCATTTATCCTACCCCAAATTATCTTCTCTGACATTTTATCGAAGTTAACTACACACTTCATCGGTAGTAAGTCGTCCAACCCTAATATGCATTGGTCTTCAATATCAGCCAAGTATACTTTGGGTCTGTCCTTTAAGCCCATGAGCTCAATAGTTACCCACACCAGTCCCCACAACCTTGCATAATGTCCTGTCACATCACAGAGCTTCTGTATGGCTTCTGGTACTCCTTTGTGATCCAGCATCTTGATACTGAGATGCAGAATCTATGACAAAGTTGCACTTTTGGCCATCCAGCTCTCCTGTCACATAGACACTATGTGTGCATGACATTTTACACCTAGCTGTTGGGACTTTCACGATGTG
This sequence comes from Limulus polyphemus, assembly GCF_000517525.1. Lineage (NCBI taxonomy): Eukaryota > Metazoa > Arthropoda > Merostomata > Xiphosura > Limulidae > Limulus > Limulus polyphemus. Next base: position 390 of record NW_013747125.1, read on the forward strand.
GGTTGGTGGGCATCCCTCAACACCAACCACTATTGGTTTCTCCAAGGCCGACTTATTGGTTACACTGGTTCCTCATATGTCCTTGCTTAGTACAGTTCCAACAACCTTTCTGGGTAGCATTGAGCTTTCTTGTGCCCAGGTTTGTTACAGTGTCAACAAAGTCCCTCAAACCTCTCTGAAAGCTGACCTTTCCTGGCCTTGAATCCTGATGACTGTACCAACCTTTGTACCTCTGTGCTGGACTTGACATAGGATTCTAATTCAAGAGCTCTGGCCATTGCATCCTGCATAGTAGAGTGGTGTGCTTGCTTCACTTGTATATTTAGTTGTGGACTGTCCAAGGCGTCTACAAACTGATCCCTCAGCAACAACTTGAGGAGATCGGGTGGTGCATTTGGGTAGGCTTTGTGTGCCACACTTTCCAAGTCCTGTGCCAGTTCTTGCAGGCTCTCCCCTTTAGCACGGACACTTGTCCTGAACTTGGCTCTGTAGACTTCAGACTGATTTTGAGTTCCATACCTGAGTTATAGAGCCGCTACTAGTGCTCTATAGTTGTGCCTGTCGTCTGCTGATAACTGTCCAAGTATTTCCAGTGGTTGTCCCTTCAAGCTCGTTGCCAAATATACCGCTTTCCGCTCCTTTGTCCATCCATTCATCTCTGCCAGGAACTCAAATTGTGCTCTATGTGCTTTCCATGGTGCCTTTCCATCGAATTCCCGTGGCTTCCTTCTTACTAGATTACCCCTATTGCTGACATTCATATCTGGGATGTGACTTCTAACAGGACTGAAGATGTCTGCATTAGGATCTAGCTGCGGGGTCTGGAAGAGGCTTCCCGTTGCCTGAGGCTGATTAGGTCGATGGCTAACATATCCTCCTTGTGTAAAATACAGTAAATCATCCTTTAGTGTATTTAATTCACTTTGAAATTTGCTAATGTTTTCCATTTGTACTTCTTGCCACTGTTGTTGACTTTCCTGTAGTTGCTGCTGACTTTCCTGCAACTGTTGGAGACTTTCTTCCTGTTTCCTTTCTTGTTCTAGTTGCCACTGCTGTAATCTCTCTTCTTGTTTCTTTTCTCGTTCTTCTTGTTTCTTTTCTTTTTCCTCCAACAACTGCAGTAATCTCTTTTCTTGTTTATTTT
>NW_013747126.1:0-1991 GCF_000517525.1 Limulus polyphemus
GGGAGTGTTTGATTAGTTTAAAACATGGCTTTGTGGAGTGTTTGATTAGTTTAAAACACAGCTTGCGGAGTGTTTAATTAGTTTAAAATACTGCTTGTGGAGTGTTTGGTAAGTTTAAAACACGCCTTGTGGAGTGTTTGATTAGTTTAAAACACAGCTTGTGGAGTGTTTGATTAGTTTAAAACACAGCTTGTGGAGTTTTTGGTTAGTTTAAAATACTGCTTGTGGAGTGTTTAGTTAGTTTAAAACACGGCTTGCGGAGTGTTTGATTAGTTTAAAACACAGCTTGTGGAGTGTTTAGTTAGTTTAAAACACGGCTTGCGGAGTGTTTGGTTAGTTTAAAACACAGCTTGTGGAGTGTTTAGTTACTTTAAATCACGGCTTGGGGAGTGTTTGGTTTTACTATATTCCTATTTTTCTTTACCATAAAAATTAATTTATTTAGTTTGACATACGTGAATACTATAACAGTGTATATAACATCAAAAAATTTGAATACAGCTTTTGTTTTATATTCAAATTCCCTCCCACTATTAAATTTGATATGATAAGAGGGTAGGGCATGACTTGGTTGTTAGGGCGCTCGACTCACAATCTGTGGGTCGCGGGTTCGAATCCTATCACTGAACATGTTCACCCTTTTAGCCATGGGAGCATTATAATATGACGATCAATCTCACTTTTCTTTGGTAAAAGAGTTGTCCAAGAGTTGGCGGCGGGTGGTGTTAACTAGCTGCATCTATATAATATATCACTTCAAAATTAGGGCCAGTTAGCACAGATAGCTTTTCAATAGCTTTGTGCGAAATTCAAACAAAGAAACAGAAACACCAAGAATGCAAAAGCTAAGGATTTCAGAATAACTTTATAAAGAATTCCTCATTATTAAAATCCCGAGTCTTAGGTGGTTCGCTGTCTGAACACCTGAATAGTAAAGTAACTTCTTTCAAAGTAAAGAGCAGGTTTCTTAGAATTGTCTGTTATAACGACTTGAAAATATTGATGTTTATAGAAGAACTGTAGGAAAAAACATTAAATTTTCTCTTCCGTGTTATACAGGTTTGAGTTTTTCCTTTCCCTTATTAAATGGGGTTGAAATTCACGTGTTATGTTTGTTTGTCTTTTAATTAATGGGCTATCTGTGCTCTGCCCACCACGGGTATCGAAACCCGGATTCTAACGTTGTAAATCCGCAGATATACCACTGTCCTACTGGGGGCTCCCACGTTATACAAGATATAGTAAACTGATGATTATCAAATGATCTACGAAAATATGTTAGTTTTTAGTTTGTCTTCAGCATTTAAGTTTAATAGTAAGGAATAATTTGATTTTTTTTCTTTTCAGGAAGTAAAGCATTAGTGCTGAATTTCATTTAACTCCATTTTAATATTTACCAGTAGTACTTAACACCATTATCAGATTTACCAGCAGTATTTAACACCACTGTAGGATTTACCAGCAGTATCTAACACCACTGTAGAATTTACCAGCAGTATTTAACACCATTATCAAATTTACCAGCAGTATTTAACACCACTGTAGGATTTACCAGCAGTATCTAACACCACTGTAGGATTTACCATTTAACACCACTGTAGGATTTACCAGCATTATTTAACACCACTGTAGGATTTACCAACAGCATCTAACACCACTGTAGAATTTACCAGCAGTATTTAACACCACTGTAGGATTTACCAGCAGTATGTAACACCACTGTAGAATTTACCAGCAGTATTTAACACCACTGTAGAATTTACCAGCAGTATTTAACACCACTGTAGGATTTACCAGCAGTATTTAACACCATTGTACGATTTACCAGCAGTATCTAACACCACTGTAGGATTTACCAACAGTATTTAACACCACTGTAGGATTTACCAGCATTATTTAACACCACTGTAGGATTTACCAGCAGTATTTAACATCATTGTAAGATTTACCAGCAGTATTTAACACCATTGTAAGATTTACCAGCAGTATCT
>NW_013747127.1:0-1533 GCF_000517525.1 Limulus polyphemus
CACAACATTGCCCCTCCTTAATATTGTTCGTCCCGAACAATAACCACATACAATAAACCAATGACAATTAACAATAACTTAAGTAAATGTACAGAAATACAATCACAAAATTACAATTCAATAAAGTCTCTTAATTTTACGGGACGTATCTTCTTCCGTACTGGTTTCTGCTTCACGTGAGGTTCATCTGCTCCATCAGGAATTGTCCTATCATCGGTAATGGTCACATTAGTGGTAGTAACTTCATCAAGAGCTTCACCGTTTCCCTTCTCAAACTGAGTAGAGTTTCTTCTTCGATGGTGGCTTCTTCAGGTGGCACCTCTTCAGCAGTGTCATTTGTTCTGTTTTCCACTTTGTCCCAACTGAAATGTCCTGGACCGTGATAACGCCAAAGCCTGTTGGCATGCGCCACTTTTGGCGTACCTCGCCTAGCACATTTTATCCGGAAAGTCACGTCTGAGAGACGATCCACTATGTCATATGGGCCTTCCCATGAAGAAGACAACTTAGGAGACTTCCCATTGGTCTTCCTGGGATTATACAACCATACCTTGTCTCCTGGTACAAAGCTGACTTCAGTAGATCTCTTATCATAAGTTAACTTCATCGAATCAGCAGACGTTTTCAAGTTTGAACACACTTGATGGTGAATATCATCCATCCTTTCCGATAACACTTTCACAAGCTCTGACACATTCTCAGGCAACTCTTCATAAGGTGGGTGTCCGTATGCTTGGGTCCCCTTTTAGCACTACATGTACTGCATGTTCTGCACCATTCTTCCACATCTTGCCTCATACCTATCCAGTAAAATCTTTGGCGTAGGTGACTCAATGTCTTCTTAATTCCGAGATGTCCTCCTGTTAAATTATCATGGGATTGACGCAGCACTTCCCGTAACTTCTTCGGTATAACTGTTTGCCAAGTCGTCACTTTCCCATCTGTAGTTCCCATCTTCGGACAAGAATACCATTTTCAAGCTTCAACTGGTCCCAATGTGCCCAATAGTGCTTTGTCACGGGGCTTAGACTAGACACCTTCTCCCAAGCAGGGTGCAAACACTTGCCTTTAGAAAATCAATCATTGGCTTCAAATCTTGATCTTTCTCCTGTTCTGCTTTGATATCTATATTTGGTTCCACTTCACCATCATCAATTTCTTCAGTCACTTTGACTTCAGCTTGATGGCACCTGGTTAGTTCAATCTCTCTTTTTACAGTTACCGGAATTTGGCCTTTGTTATTCCCAAACGTCATTTTATCAAAATCAATTACAAACTTCCTTGGTATTAGATAGTGCAATCCTAATATGCATTCGTCTTCAATGTCAGCCAAGTATACTTTCTGTTTATCCTTTATGCCCATGAGCTCAATAGTTACCCACACTGGTCCCCACAATCTTGTAGAATGTCCTGTCACACCATAAAGCTTCTGCATGGCTTCTGGTACTCCTTCATGATCTAACACCTTGATGCTCATAAGGGTTTGCTGAGACGCAGAGTCTATGACAAAAATTGCACCTTTGGCCATCCAGC
>NW_013747128.1:0-4435 GCF_000517525.1 Limulus polyphemus
TTCTTTGGGGCTACATAGGTGTTGTTTCCCTTCTTGTATTCAAACAGAATTACATGCCGAATGTGTGTGTCGTCGAGTGCCATCGCTATATGGGATTAGAGTATACTAAACTTTACACATTATATACGATACATTAACGTGACGTTTAGGCGGTTCGTTTAACTATTATACGTGATGTACGTTTTTTGAGGGGGTTAATGAAAGTGTTCCAAAACGCAACGTTAATTTCTTGACGACCTAATATTTAAATGTTGGCAACAGCTTTACCCCTCTAGATTAGATTAGTTTGTTCGTTTTGAATTTTGCACGAAGCTACAGGAGGGCTATCGGCACTAGCCAGCACTGATTTAACAATTAAATACCAGAGGGAAGGCAGCTAGTCATCACCACCCACCGTCAACTCTTGGTCTACTCTTTTACCAACGAATAGGTGGGATTGACCGTCACATACATGTAACGACCCCACGGCTGAAAGGGCGAGCATGTTTGGTGAGACGGGGATTTGAACCCGCGACCCTCAGATTACGAGTCAAGCGCCCCCTAACCACCTGGCCATGCAGGGCCGAATCGATTAGAAACTGAGAAGTTTTGTGGAAACAAAACAATACTGATGTTAGACAGATCGCTTAAAATACTAATCCGATATAAACAATTTATTTGTTAAAAACACGACAGGAGGGGTTCTTTGTTACGGATATTCGCAATAAACTAAAAACTAGCCGCCCCTAGTTTTGAACTGATAGAATAGGCAGCTAGTCGACATTATTCACCGTCGACTTTTGGACTATTCTGATTGAATATTAGAATTTAAACATCGCTCTTATAACGCACTGACGGTTCCAAAGTGCGAGCGAGATGTTTTCTTGCGTCAACGGTATGCGAACCATGGATCATCAGATCCACATTGAGGCAAGGTATTCATTATGTCACTCCCGGCCCTGGTAGAAAAGGTATGAGAGAGATAGCTTAAAAGGTGAGGTGCTCGTTTGTTTGAAGTTAGGCACAGAGCTACACAATGAGCTATTAGTGCTCTGCCCACCACGGGTATCGAAACTCGGTTTCTAGCATTGTAAGTCCGTAGACATACCGCTGTGCTACTGGGAGTTTTTAATATGAATTTCTGGGTCCTCTCTTTGGACTGTTTTACCGTTTTTGACTTCGTTTGCCTTCTGAACTAAAGAAGGGCGCTTTAATTTGAGAATTTTCAAAATTGAAATGTGCTGTGGGTAAAACATGCGGGTTATTATAAAGTTGTAGCAGACATAGCGCTGTGTCATTGGGGGGTTTAAAAGGTGAGACATGCCAGCATTTGGATAGTTTAAAAACTTCAATGATATTAGTAAGACATCAAATAAAGATAATTTACTAGGTGAAAAAAGAAAATGCAGGATCATAAACATGAAAAAAAACCCACCAAAAACCAGTAACGGTGCGAAAAAAGTTATGTACAGGGTTAAAATACGATATTTTCAACAACAACAAAAAAGCAGTTATAATGTAAAACAATGAAAGTACTGCCCCAAGAGAAACAGTATACGGGACTTGGGTAGGCATAACACTCACAGTAATTATCCAGATTCAGTTTTGTTTGTTTTGAATTCGCGCAAAACCTCCCGAGGGCTATCTGCGCTATCTATCCCTAATTTACCAGTGAAGTATTAGAGGGAAAGCAGCTAGTTATGACCACCAACTCTTGGGCTACTCTTATCAACGAATAGGGGATTGACCGTCACAATTCAATGCCGCCACGGCTGAAAGGGTAAGCATGTTTGGTGGGACGGGGATTCGAACCCGCGACCCGCAGATTGCGAGTCGAGCGCCCCCTAACCACTTCAGATTAAGTAAAATAACAAATACTAAGGATATCCACCGTCGTTCGTAATTTTGAACAACAGATCGGAGAGAAGGCCGCCAGTCAACGGCACCCTACTCTCCACCATCCACGCTAAGGAATTGACGGTTACTTTTATAACAGACCCATAGTTTAAAGTGCCGGGAATATTTTGTAACACATCATGGTTTCGAAGTCGGCTCGTCAATCGTCAGCCTTGAAATCTAGAACTGTAACACTTATGCGTGATATAGAACACTGGAGATCCTATCTTTGGGTCAAAATACAAATCAAGTGGCCACAAATTCCATTTTTTTGTTTTTTGGAAACGGCTAAAGACGAGGTGTTTTGACCCATCCGTCTACTAGTTGTTCTATTTCTACATACACATTTATGTTTATGCTACTGAAGTTTAAAATATTTTATTTTGATGTATTTGAAGCGACACTCTCTAATAATAGGGCTTATAATGTTAGAGAGATAATGTCTGACGATGAGGTCAAGAGATTACAGACTAAAACAATTTTTATGCAGATTCATTTATTCGCAAGAAAAAGTAACATTACTGTCTGTCCCATGATGAAACACACACCCATATACATCTTATATGTTTCACAGTTAATTAATAAAAAATGTATTTCATCAGACCTATGTGAAAAAAACATTCATATTAACTTCACGCCCTCATGCAGTATTGCTTGTTAAACTTCTGGAATTTTTTTCCCCCCAAACTTTCGCCAACGTAATTCGGTAGATCAATGCATATAGATTATTTAATTGGGAAACGCCCCCCTCTATTTTATGCTGATGATCCCTTCTTACGGTGATAAAACGCGCCTCTTACTTTTAAGATCTTTTAGTGAAAGCGTATTAATTTCAGGAAAATATAACAGCGCCATCTAGGTTAAATATAAGGTGTTTTTTTCCTAGTCGTTTTTATATTAATTAGTCTGTATCGATCATCATTTGGATCTGTTATCGTCGTTGTTAAAATTGTCTTGTTTTATTTGCAAACAAGCAAAAGTACCCGTCGCCAGTGACGGGAAAATTTTAAGTTAATTTGTCGATTTAAATAATTTCTTGGACTTTAAAAAGGTTAATTGTGTTGCACTCTTGGTTTCACTCAGAGCCAAAGCTCTAAGCTACTTATACCGCCCACCGCGAAAAGTAATTGTTGAGCATTTCAGTCATGCTAAGAGCCACTCAACAATAACAAACGGTTAATCTATATTTTTATTGTTTAAGTTACTTCACATTTTGAAATGTGAATGAGAGCGTGATTAATTCCTAACGATTTAGTGTAGAATATCCTGCTTGCGAAATAAAATTTGGCATCAACATTATTCATGCCTTTTCTCCCGTCGTTTCAAAAGTTAACGAGAGACAGACACCACGGTTCGTAATATATATATACGATAAACATTATTTAACTTTTATAGGCAGTGTTTAATAAGCATTACTTAATACTAGTAGAGATCCATTAAACATTTGCGGTCAAATTAGTATCTTTATTACAACAGTACTTCTTTAAATACGCGATTTAAAGAATAATACAAAATTCTAATCGCAGACACTGAAATCTGTAAGTCCACTTGTCTTAGGCCTAACATCAGCTAAGCCTTTTTAAGTACGGCCTATATTTAAATAAAAAAAGATAAAACTAACATCAACTTGTGCACGTTTTTAGCTATAGTTTAGTTAGGGCTAAACTTTACTGTACTTAATACTGTCAATAAATAAAGTTATGATGTTATTATACATCCTAACGTTAGACCTTTTGAAAAATTTTGATAAACTTTAAATATTTTGTTGTGGAAAATGTCAACTAAAATATATTTACGTCCGTTTAAATGAAGTACAACAAATCTAAAACAATTACCTAGAAATTCGTCCACGAGCTCCATTTTTCCGAGTGATTTTTCAAAGATTTTTGAGTAATCAGTACAATTAATATTAACTTCTGATCAGAGCAAGCTACCTACTTAGATCATAATCACAAATAAACCTAGTAATGAGTAATGATGATTAAATATACTGTTCTTAAGTTCTTACATATAACGATTAGAATACACTGTTACATCAATTAGGAAAAACTCTCGCCATTGGCTATAGTTTAGGCCGTATCCCCCCCCCCCCCCACAATGAGCTTGTGTTAGAGCAAACCCACCTTTAGGGCTATGTACTGTGTCCACTGTGGGGAGTCGAACCCCGGATTTTAGAGTTATAAGTTCAGTAAACTTATTGCTGCCCCATCGGGGGGACACCTCTAATGGGTTAGAGGCAAGTTTATGGAGTTACAACGTTACAGTTCATTTCCTCCAGGTGGGCAGAGCACAGGCAGCCCACTGCGTAAACTTTGCGTTATAATAAACAAAGTTACACGATGGGCTACCTGTGCTCTGCCCACCATGGGTATCGAAACCCAGTTTCTATCGTTCGGCCAGCTTGGAAGATAGTCCTAAGTCCATATACTAAGCTATATGAAACACAATCACTATAATATAAACATAATAATAAAAAATCAAACATAATAACAGGAAATGTATTAAATATTCAAACCAATATTTTTAATGAAAGTAACGTTCAAGAAATAACGTAAACTGT
>NW_013747129.1:0-862 GCF_000517525.1 Limulus polyphemus
GACTGTTGAAATAAGTGTATCCTTAAAGTTATATTCAGAAAGAATAAACCAGTTTTATTAAGTAAGGACTTGTGTCGCTAAAATTTCGTCGGAACGAAATTACGGAAAGTTAATTAACAAACGGAGACGTAACAGTACTGTTAGTTACTTAAAACTTTATACTGTCAGTTACTTGAAGCTTTGTACTGTCAGTTACTTGAGACTTTGTACTGTCAGTTACTTGAAGCTTTGTACTGTCAGTTACTTGAAGCTTTGCACTGTCAGTTACTTGAAAACTTTATACTGTCAGTTACTTGAGACTTTGTACTGTCAGTTACTTGAGACTTTGTACTGTTAGTTATTGTTTGTGTTTTAGTGGAACACTCTTGAAGAAGCTGTAAAGTGAACATTGTGTGTCCAATTACACAAAAATAACAAATTTGGTGTTATAAGACCATTTACTTCCAGTATTAAAATTTCATTTTATTGATCATTTTATACATGTGATGTTTTTAATTATAGATAAACAAGTAATATGTTAAACATATTTAATTGTTTATTCATAAATAAAAAATGATATACTTTGACAAGTTCTATACATTATTCAAATTTCTACTTCCATTAGTTTTTCTTCTTTGTTTTGGAAATAAAACTTTCATATTACATCTCCACAGTTTCAGTTTCTTTCTTTACTAAATACACTATTTTATTAATGTTTACAACTAACGGGAACCATATCTTCAAACCTCCTGTTGTTGTGGGTTTCAGCCTTAGATATAATGGATTGTCATATATATATATATATATATATATTATGTCATCATTGTAATCTTTCTTTATTTCATATCTAACTTATTTATTTATATGCACGATAGTTGGTTTC
>NW_013747130.1:0-4063 GCF_000517525.1 Limulus polyphemus
AAATTCCTAAAATATGAGAAATTTAGTAGACATTTGATGGTGGTACCTTTAATAAATGAGGAAGTTAGTAGACATTAGGTGGTGGTACTTCTAGTGCATGAGGAAGTTAATACACATTTCATAAGTACCTTTGATTCATAAAAATGACTTTACACTTAATGGTGGTATTTGTAATCCATAAGAAATTTAGTAGACATTTGGTGGTGGTACTTGTAATACATGAGGAAGTTAGTAGACATTTTATGGTGGTACTTTTAATACATGACAAAGTTAGTAGATATTTTATGGTGTTAACCGTAATAGATGAGGAAGTTAGTAGACATTTGTTGGTGGTACTTGTAATACAAGAGGAAGTTAGTAGACAATTTATGGTGGTACCAGAAATACCTGAGGAAGTTAGTAGATATTTGATGGTGGTACTTGTAACACATGAGGAAGTTAGTATTCATTTGATGGTATTACCTATAATTCATGCTTAAGTAGGTAAACATTTGATGGTGGTACCTATATTACATGAGGAAGTTAATACACTTTTCATACGTACCTATATTATATAAAAAATGAGTTTAAACTTAATGGTGGTATTCCTAATATATGAAAAAGTCAAGAGACATTTGATGGTAGAACCTGTAATACATGATGAAGTTAGTAGACATTTGATGGTGGTACCTGTAATACGTGAGCAAGTTAGTAGACATTTAATGGTGGTACTTGTAATACATGAGTAATTTAATAGCCATTTGACGGTGGTACCTGTATGACATGAAAAATTTTGTGTGCATTTGATGGTGATATCTACATTAAATAAGGAAGTTAATATACATTTCATAAGTACCTGTATTATATAAAAAATGAGTTTAAACTTAATGGTGGTATTCCAAATATATGAGAAAGTTAGTAGACATTTGATGGTGGAACCTGTAATACATGAGGAAGTTAGTAGACATTTGATGGTGGTACTTGTAATACTTGAGGATGTTAGTAGACATTTGATGGTGGTACTTGTAATACATGAGGAAATTTGTAGACATTTGATGGTGGTACTTGTAATACTTGACGAAGTTAGTAGACATTTGATGGTGGTATCTGTAATACATGAGGAAGTTAGTAGACATTTTATGTTGGTACCAGTAATAAATGTGGAAGTTAGTAGACATTGGACGGTGGTACCTGTAGGACATGAAGAAGTTAATATGCATTTGATGGTGGTACCTATATTACATGAGGAAGTTAATACACATTTGATAAGTACCTATATTAAATAAAAAATGAGATTAAACTTGATGGTGGTATTCCTAATATATGAGAAATTTAGTAGACATTTGATGGTGGTACCTTTATGAAATGATGAAATTAGTAGACATTAGGTGGTGGTACTTCTATTGCATGAGGAAGTTAATACACATTTCATAAGTACCTTTGATACATAAAAATGACTTTACACTTAATGGTGGTATTTGTAATCCATAAGAAATTCAGTAGACATTTGGCGGTGGTACTTGTTATACATGAGGAAGTTAGTAGAATTTTTCCACCATTAAGTTTAAAATCATTTTTATATAATACAGGTACTTATGAAATGTGTATTAACTTCCTCATGTAATATTGATACCACAATCAAATGCACACTAAATTTTTCCTGACTTACAGGTATCACCTTCAAATGTCTACTAACTTACTCATGTATTACAAGTACCACCATCAAATATCTACTAACTTCCTCATGTATTACAGGTACCACCATCAAATGTCTACTAACTTTCTCATATATTACTGGTACCACCATCTTTCTCACATATTAGGAATACCACCATTAAGTTTAAACTCATTTTTATATAATATAGGTACTTATGAAATGTGTATTAACTTACTCATATATTACAGATACCACCATCAAAGGTTTACTAACTTCCTCATGTATTACAGATACCACCATCAAATGTCTACTAACTTCCTCATGTATTACAAGTTCCACCATCAAATGTCTACTATCTTCCTTAAGTATTACAACTACCACCATCAAATGTCTACTAACTTCCTCATGTATTACAGGTTCCACCATCAAATTTCTACTAACTTTCTGATGTATTACTTGTACCACCATAAAATGTCTACTAACTTCTTCATCTATTACTGTTACCACCATAACATATCAACTAATTTCGTCATGTATTAAAAGTACCACCACCAAATGTCTACTAGCTTCCTCATGGATTACAAATAACACCATTAAATGTAAAGTCATTTTTTATGAATCATAGGTACTTATGAAATGTGTATTAACTTCCTCATGTAATACAGGTACCACCCTCAAACGTTTACTAAATTCCTCATGTATTACAGATACCACTATCAAATATCTACTAACTTCCTCATGTATTACAAGTACCACCATAAAATGTCTACTAACTTCCTCATGGATTATAAATAACACCATCAAGTGTAAACTCATTTTTGCTGTATCCTAGGTACTTATAAAATGTAAATTAAGTTCCTCATGTAATACAGGTACCACCATCAAATGTCTACAGACTTTCTCATGGTTTACGAATACCACCATTAAGTGTAAAATCATTTTTTATGTATCCAAGGTACTTATGAAATGTGTATTAACTTCCTAATGTAATACAACTACCACTACCAAATGTCTACTAACTTCCTCATTTATTAAAGGTACCACCATCAAATATCTACTAAATTTCACATATAATAGGAATACCATCATCAAGTTTAAACTCATTTTTTATTTAATATAGGTACTTATGAAATGCGTATTAACTTCCACATGTAATACAGATACCACCGTCAAATGTTTACTAACTTCCTCATGTATTACAGATACTACCATCAAATGTCTAGTAACTTCCTCAAGTATTACAAGTACCACCATCAGATGTCTACTAACTTCCTCATGTATTACAGGTTCCACAATCAAATGCCAACTAACTTCCTCATGCATTACAAGTACCACCATCAAATGTGTACTAACTTCCTCAAGTATTACAAGTACCACCATCAAATGTCTACTAACTTCCTCGTGTATTACAGGTTCCACCATCAAATGTCTACTAACTTTCTCATATATTAGGAATAAAAGGTACCACCATCAAATGTCTACTAAATTTCTCATATATTAGGAATACCACCATCAAGTTTAATCTCATTTTTTATTTAATATAGGTACTTATCAAATGTGTATTAACTTCCTGATGTATTACAAGTACCACCATCAAATGTCTACTAACTTCCTAATGTATTACAGGTTCCACCATGAAATGCCTACTAACTTTCTCACATATTAGGAATACCACCATTAAGTTTAAACTCATTTTTATATAATATAGGTACTTATGAAATGTGTATTAACTTACTCATATATTACAGATACCACCATTAAATGCGTACTAACATAAATGAGGAAGTTAGTAGACATTTGGTGGTGGTACCAGTAATACATGAGAAAGTTAGTAGACAATTGATGGTGGAACCTGAAATACATGAGGAAGTTAGTAGACATTTGATGGTGGTAGTTGTAATACTTAAGGAAGTTAGTAGACATTTGATGTTCGTACTTGTAATACATGAGGAAGTTAGTAGATATTTGATGGTGGTATCTGTAATACATGAGGAAGTTAGTAAACGTTTGATGGTGGTATCTGTAATATATGAGTAAGTTAATACACATTTCATAAGTACCTATATTATATAAAAATGAGTTTAAATTTAATGGTGGTATTCCTAATATGTGAGAAAGTTAGTAAACATTTGATGGTGGTAGTTGTAATACTTAAGGAAGTTAGTAGACATATGATGGTGGTACTTGTAATACATGAGGAAGTTAGTAGACATTTGATGGTGGTATCTGTAATACATGAGGAAGTTAGTAAACGTTTGATGGTGGTCTCTGTAATATATGAGTAAGTTAATACACATTTCATAAGTACCTATATTATATAAAAATGAGTTTAAACTTAATGGTGGTATTCCTAATATGTGAGAAAGTTAGTAGACATTTGATGGTGGAACCTGTAGTACATGAGGAAGTTAGTAGACATTTGATGGT
>NW_013747131.1:0-1595 GCF_000517525.1 Limulus polyphemus
AAAGTGACACAAGTTACTTCTACAACATACCTGTTCAAAGTGACACAAGTTAATGTTGTAGAAGACCTGTTCAAAGTGAACAAAACTGGTAACCAACTGAACTTGTCGGAAATTTATTCAAAGAGCATAACCCTGACCTCATTAAATTTTTGTTGTCATACATAATGATATCTATATCTGATTGAGCATTTTTGAGCTTAACTTGAATGTTGTGTTTGCAACTATAATCATCTGTTGGAAATAATAAAACAAGGGTATACCAGGATTCTAAATCAATGAGTTATAATTATAAGAAAGAAATCTTGCAGAGTTTATACCATATTGAGGTTAAATTATTTTATTTTGATAAAAAGATGATCCAATTTGAAATAAAGTGGTCAACTGATTTGAGAGCTAATTCGATGTCATCTTGTAGAACATTGACTGAGTGAGTTTGAATCCCAACAGAGACCAACTATTAGTTAATTTGTTTTATAACTTAAAATTTTCAAATAAACTTTTTATTAAACTCAAAAGTTATTGGCTTTAACTAAATATTTATTGGTGTGTATTTCTCCAACAGGGCGACAATGGATTTAATATGTATACAGCATCAAAGGTATGGTATGTGTGTTAGAACCCTTGTGTCTAGAAATATCTACAATACCATAATTAATTCTGTCTGTTTTGTACCTTAACCATTATTGTGTGTTTTTCTTCTGATTATATATGTGTTATATATGTATATGTTTATATTCGGTTTTAATAAGTCACACTGATTAATAAATATAGTTTACAATATAGTTTAAACTATTACAAACTGACACACAAATTCTAACATGCATGGCTGTCATCTTGAGCCACTTCTGTTTAACGATTTCATCAAATCTATATGTTTTACATATATATCTGATAGAGACCACTTGCTTGCAATGTTTTCTTTGGTTGAAATATACTTGAGGGTTATGGGTTATATGCTTGAGGGTTTATGTGTTATATACTTGAGTGTTATGTGTTATATGATTGAGGGTTATGTGTTATAATCAGAACATTTTGTTTATGGAGAAAACTGTTATTTTATGTTAAACAACCCTACTATATATTACAAACAAAATAATATATATACTTGTAACAGACTAAAACAAAAACCACTACAACCAACCAAGGTCAAACAAAAAACAATTTATTAAACTGTAACAACAATATCGGATAGTGCTTTCATCGGAAAACTCAAAATTGAGACATTATAGCATTTCATGTCCTGTGAAAAGCCAAAAGAAATTAAACTTTTGCTAACCCAGAGTAAAAACAATCCAAAAGGTGGGGTTAATTTTATAAGAAGAAGTCATGGCCTTTTAGATGTTGGGATTTTGTTTGAATAATCTTATATTTAAAGCTTTGTTTATAATATAACTGAATACAAAAAAACAGTAAAATCGAAGCTAGCCGAAATTTTGATAACAGATTATGGAATAACTATTGGGAATTTTGATGAAAGGATATCCATTTGAAATCCAAAACAAAACTTTCAAAGAATTGGTATACAAGTTTAATCTCTTACAAAAAAAAACAGTTAGTAATCATGTGCCTGGCTAGGATTTGATACAAGCATTAAC
>NW_013747132.1:0-1530 GCF_000517525.1 Limulus polyphemus
CGATCTCTGTCCCACTATTCCTTCCAGTGACTGCCTGGGTCAACCTCCTCGGGCACCAGCCTCCGGTGTTCGTGCGGGTCATTCTTTGGCCCCTGAAAGCAGGACGATCAATCGATCACATCCTCAGTCATTGGATTCTCACACTGGTGACAGAGATCTGCCCACTCAATCAAGGGCAGGATCCATGGAGGTTGATCGACCTCCCTATAGTAAAGAAAAACGACATGGTTGTAAACCGAAGGGTTCCCCACCCTGTTCTCCTAAACATACATAACAATGGCCATTTTGATACAGTGGAACTGTCGAGGTTTTCATTCTAATCTCAATGACATTAAGGCCTTGATTGACTCTTATCATCCCGTGTGTCTATCCTTGCAGGAAACATTCCTGAAACCTGCCGATACAGTCACCTTTAGGCAGTTTTCTCTGTAACGGAATGACAGATTGTGTGATGGGCGGGGGCATGGAGGGGTGGCACTCCTTGTCAACCAGCATGTGCCCTCCTTATCAGTGTCCCTCGATACACCCTTGAAGGCCATAGCCATCCGTGTTTCCTTGGGCTATACCATCACTGTTTGTTCTCTCTACCTGTCTCTTGGGGAGACTTATGATCAATCAGACCTTGATGCTCTCGTGGACCAGTTGCCATCTCCCTTTTTACTTCTGGGAGACTTTAATGGACACAAACTCCTGTGGGGTGGTGCTGATATTGATGGGAGGGGTCGTTCCATAGAGCGTATGCTCTCGGATCACGTTTCTCTCTTGAATACTGGTACATGTACTTATTTTCATGCACCAGGCCAGTCTTTTACTGCCATTGATCTCTCGATTTGCTCCCCTTCACTTTTCACTAGCTTTTCTTGGATGGTCAACTGTGACCCACGGGGCAGTGATCATTTTCCTATCATTATGAGGGAGGTTGGCCATGGTCGATGTCACCCGATCCGAGTGACACGGTTGAAGCTGGACCAGGCTAATTGGCCATCTTTCACCTCTCTCTCTCTGAACTTGATCCTGCCTTCATCTGTCTGCCATCAATAGACGACTGTGTGGTTGCAGTAACTGACTGTATTGTCCAGGCGGCAGCTCGTTTTATTCCTAAGACCTCGACATGTTTTCCACGGTATCCTCGTCCATGGTGGAGTCCTGCCTGCCAGAGGGCACGGAAGGCTCAGAAATGGGCCTGGGATACTTTCCGACGGTATCCCTCTCTTTCTAATCGCATTGTTTATCAATGGGCCCATGCCCATGCTCGGCAGGTTCGATGTCAGTGCCAAAAGGAATCTTGGATTAAATTCACTACTGGCATCTCTTCTACCACCAGATCCAAAACTGTATGGGACAAAATTCGGAAAGTCTCTGGGTGGTATGCTTCCCATCCCCTTTCTATCTTGCTCTCCAATGGCCAGGAAGTTGCTGATGCTCTTGGCCACAACTTTTCTTGTGCTTCTAGCACTTCTGTTTCTTCCCCTGCCTTCTTGGCCATCAAGTCTCAGGCAGAGCGATCACCTCTTTCCTTTCGGGCTGATC
>NW_013747133.1:0-1533 GCF_000517525.1 Limulus polyphemus
GTGTGTAAGGAGACCAGAGGACGTCTTTTTTCGGTAAATTGATGTGGAAAATCCATTAGCATTACGGTTAATGAGCATGTCTAAAAAAGGTAAAGTATTATTAATTTCAACGTCACATGTAAATTTAATGGCAGGATGTTGTGAGTTAAGGTATTCTAAAAATTTTGAGCATTGATCACTGTTATTAAAAAGAATAAAAGTGTCATCCACATACCTTCTGTACAGAACAGGCCTAAAGTTAACTGGACAGGTGTCAAGCCATTTCTGTTCGTAATGAGAGAGAAATGCATTGGCTAAAGTTGGACCTAGTGGGGAGCCCATCGCAACGCCATTTATTTGTTCATACAAGGTGTTGTTGAACAGGAAATGTGAATTTTTAGTAGTAAGATCCAGCATGGTCTTAATTTGATTTTCAGGAAAGCCATTTAGAGGAATGTTATTACGCGAAAGCTCAGATATACATATGTTAATAGTTTCATTTAAGGGAATATTTGTAAAGAGGGAGGTAACATCAAAGCTAGCCATGAAGAGATTATCTGAGGGGGTAGTTGACTTAGTTCACGTTCAAAGTGGAAGGAATCCGGAATAGTTTCTTATAAGTAGTGAGTGGCTGAAGTATAGGTACAAGGAATTTAGCAAGTTTGTAACTAAGTGTGCCTACAGTGGAAAGAAAGGATCGGAGGGTAACCTATTTTATGAATTTTTGGAAGGCCATATAACATACCAGGACGGGAACCAGTGGGATAATGGGAAGAAGCAACATTTTCAGATATAATATTTTTGTTCTTTTGTTCTCTTATGTATCTGTGGAGTTTTCCTCACATTGTATGCTAACAGATAAAGGGTCATTGTTTAAGGTTTTAATTTTGTAGAATCGTCCAGAATATCATGTATTTTATTAAGGTAGTCATTTTTGTGCAGAATAACAATAGCATTGCCTTTATCAGAGCGTGTAACATGGATGTTTTTATTTAGTGACAATTCTTTTAAGGCTAAGATTTCGTCATTGGTTAGAAGGTTAGGTTTTCTTTTACTATTAAAATTATAAAATGTAGATAGAGCAAGTTTTTTTTTAATTAGTAATAAAAAAATCATGAGATTGATTAAGATTGCCTTCCCATGTATGAGGGAAGTCTACTAAGTTCTCTACTCCATGAGAGGGCCCTTATGACATAGTGGATCGTCTCTCAGACGTGACTTTCCGAATAAAATGTGGTCGTCGAGGTAAGCCTAAGGTGGTGCATGCCAACAGGCTTTGGCGTTATCACGGTCCAGGACATTTGGTTGGAAAGAAGTAAACAATAGAACAAATGACGCTGCTGAAGACGTGTCACATGAAAAAGCCACTTTTGAAGAAGAATCTCTACCCGGTTTTGAGAGGGAAAACAGTGAAGCCGTTAATGAAGCTACTGCCACTAATGTGACTGCTACTGATAATGGGACATATCCTGATGGAGCAGATGAATCCCACATGAAGTAAAAGCCAATGAGTAGGGAGACCAGTACGAAAGACGAAACGTCATGTTGTATTTT
>NW_013747134.1:0-2026 GCF_000517525.1 Limulus polyphemus
ATTTGGCAATCTCAGTTTGTGCTCTTATACTCTCTGTTTCCAGTCTCTCCTCTCTCTCCTTTTCTTCTTTCTCAATTCATGCACTCATTCTCTTTCTCTCTCTATTTCCAGTCTCTCTTTTTCTACTTTTTGGGCTTGTATTTCACACTCATGTTCTTCTGTCAGACTTTCTCTTTCTTCCTGTCTTCTCTCCTTTCCATTCTTTTCTTCTCTCTTCTGTTGACACTCTTTTCTCTCTAGATCTTGTTGTTTTTTAGCAAACTTCATAGATCACTATCTTTGAACCCAAGTTGCTCACCTCTCTCTATCCATTTATCAAAGTCAGTTCACATAATTATACAGTGTGGTTGTGACCTCTACAATATTTTTGCCACAATCATAGCTGTGCATATATAGACCTATTTCCATTGTAATTCACATCTTCTACCAGGCTGGTTTATAAAAGTCAACTTTTGTATAGGACTGGAATCTTTACAATAGGTGTCTGTGATTTGTTGGCAATAAATTTCAATAATAAATAAACAGCACACAATCCATATGTTTTAAAATAATATATTAAAACATGTCAAGTTTTTACATACAAATGTTCATTATACTGCTGGTTATGACAGTTGTATCCAGAGCTATAAATAATTGTCTTTTTTTCATCAAACTCCACACAGGCTTGTTCAATTACTTTAGAACATAATTGTCAAGACAAATTATTCTTCTCTACACTGTTGTTCCAATACAATCTGTGATAATTCACTTTAAAAATTGCCACTATACACTGTTTATGGCTAAACTTAAAATCACGCAGTCTAGATCTATCTATCTATCAACCTAACTATATCTAACTAACTTTATTGATGCATATACATACATTCACAACAGCAGTCTCGAACATTCCACACACTTCTAGACATTATTATGCAACAATACTCAATTAAAGTAACAAGAAAAATTCAGAAGGTTCGAGTAACATGATGTCAACTCACAACAATTGAACTACACAATGTATGGTTCATATACAGTTACATAAACAAACCTGTGGTAAACTATTGCTTCTGAAGATAACTAAATTTAACACTTGCACTCTACTTAAACAATCTAAATCATGATACATGCATTAACTTAAACAGTTGTGTATATCTAACAATCTATAACCAATCTACAGTAAAGCTAAAGCCTTTCCATAAACAGTCTTTAGTAATGGTATAAAAGGGAAATAACTTTTCTATAGACAGTCTGTAGCCCTTCTAGACTTAATCTGTAGCCAATCAACAACACTTCTTTAGAGTCTACATCCTTGAACTTTACCGTCTAGCTATTCTGTGAAAAGCTCTAGTCCTTCCTTACACATTCAAATCCTTTCAGTGGGAAACTTATAGTCCTTTCTTACATAATCTATAACTTTTCAGTGGGAAAGCTGTAGTCCTTTCTTACATAGTCTATAACTTTTCAGTGGGAAAGCTGTAGTCCTTTCTTACATAGTCTATACCTTTTCAGTGGGAAAGCTGTAGTCCTTTCTTACATAGTCTATAACTTTTCAATGGGAAAGTTGTAGTTCTTTCTTACACAGTCTATAGCTTTTAAATGAAAATGTTATAGTCCTTTCTTATGCAGTCTATAATCATTCTATAGTCAACAGTCCTTATGTTGTCTATAGCTGTTTTAAAAGAAAACTATAGCACTTCTCTATATAACCTACAGTCATTCTTCAGAGAAGCTATAGGAAGTCTCTGCATATGCCTATAGTTTTTTTATAGATAGTCTATACCCAGTTTTTAGGTATGATTCTGGTAACTTCAAGGATAAACCTATCGTACTATCTTATCTCCTAAGCAATTAGTTTTGTAGAAGTAGTATGAGGAAAGACAAATATTGGAACTTGTAATTGTGAAAGGAAAGGCACAAGATACTTTACTGCAAAAAGTAACAAAAAAAAGATTGATTGTCATGATGGAAGGACTATTGCAGGCTAAAATTTATAATGAATTATGGAATTAAACTGTATTTAAATAGAGAGAACAGACAAAAGGTAACC
>NW_013747135.1:0-1532 GCF_000517525.1 Limulus polyphemus
AACAATATATTTTCCTAATTTTATTTTACAACTTCAGAAACATCAAAGAAAGAGTCAAAATAAAGGTATAAAATTGTTATTATTTGTTTTTATCAAAAGGATATATAAAAAGACAGTAGTTTCTCAAAAAGTTTATCATTTTAAGTTTTCTTTTGTGAAAAGCTAATAAATTTCTTTGTTGTTAAGAGTAAAGCTTCGCAATGGATTATCTCTGCTATGCCCACCATGGGTACCGAAACCATGTTTTTAGCGTTATAAGCCTTCACAATTACCGTTGTGCCACTCAAGGACAGCTAATAAAAGAAAATATCAAAACAAACGACTAAAACAGACCCCCAGGTGTGATGGGTAAAACTTGTATATCGAAGATAGCAAACATTCCAGTTCTCATAATTGTTAAATACCTATAAGAACAGCACAGTGAACCTAAGATATCTAGGTCAATATATATTGTCTTTAAAACCAACGTCTAATATTACATTACTGGAACTTGAATGGTAACTTCCAACCTTCTTAGCCAACGTATGTATGTTTACTAGTGCAGTAGTCTACAGCATAATAAATATTGTGTCATTTTAAGGCTTGCCTTCACTATAGCTTTCACATATCAGAACAACATTTAATAATAGGTGTATTTTCTAAATATTCTACTGAATTATAAGAAGTAAAGTATGTCATTCATACTTACTTCTTTAAAATTACGTGTAACATAATTAATAAATAACACACTTTTTTACTCTCTTCAATCTACTGAGCAGTAAACATATGATTGGTAAATACTCTTATAAGGAATGAAGACATGTAACAGCTAGTTATCGAGAGCTATGACGTCACAAGGGCAACCTTTGTACAACAATGTTTTATAGAAGTAGTCGATTTGTGTAATATAATTTTTCAGGTTGCTATCAATGACTTCAGTTCAGTTTAATAGCTAACTTATAAACTTCAAAAGCTTGAAAGATTAAGAAAAAATCAAATGTCTTTTCAAAATTCCTATTATATCATCAGATGAATAATTGATTACACCACAAACTGGAAGAGCGACTTTAGAGCAATACAGTAACTAAAAGCCAGTGTTCACGATATTTAACTTGATATTTATACTTGGGGAAGTATAAATAATCCAATATATTTCTCGGAACTTTTGTATATCTCAATAGTAAACCATTTATTCGTGGATTTTTCTTCTCCACTTTTCATATATTTTGGCAGATAAATATTCTCCCTATAAATAATCTAGCTTATATATAGTTTTAACCAATAAACCATATAGATCTAAAAAAATTTAGTAAAAAATTCAACTTTCAAGGTATAATTCGTATATTTCATATCACTCCATAACAACTTTTTCTATAAATTTCGACAGGAATCTTTAATAATTTATGAAAATAAACATATGACTTCCAATCATAATTATACCATTGCATCTTCTGAATTGAACACTCGCGAATCAACTTTTTTTCACCTTATTTCTATAAAGTAAAATATAAACTTAATTACATTAGCGTTAACATAAAGTAGTGATTAAGAAA
>NW_013747136.1:0-1501 GCF_000517525.1 Limulus polyphemus
ACCAGCAAATAAAGTTTCTATACCCATAACACTTCTTCCAGGCCAAACTAAAAGATGAACCACTGTATTCAACGTAATTACCACAGTGCTTTCTTCACCAGTGGAATTAATTACCCTTAAAGTTTAATGTTATCTTTAGTTAGTAATATTAGCTTGAGTTAAGAGTCATAAATTGAGTTACCTATATTATTCTTGTAGTGGAAATTCAATTCTGAATTACAATACTCAGCTGTGAATTACAAATGTCGGCCCTTAGAAATATTAGTAGAATTGAGTTACCAATGTTAATTCTGAGAAATCATTCTTTATTTTGAGTAATCAATGTTATTCTTGAGATATTAAAGTTCTGGTGTGAACGCCTTTTCCAAGCTGGCAAAGCTTGATTATTTATAAATAATAATACTATTACCATTATTATATACTATTCTAATTCTTGAAAATCTTTGAGGGACTAAATAAAGAATCCATTGTTAAAAATATATTAGGACTAATATTAATGTCTTATGAGAAGTGCCTCCCCCCAGTGCCACAGCGGTATGTCTGTCGACTTATAACGCTAGAATCCGGATTTCGATACCCGTGGTGGGCAGAGCACAGATAGCCCTTTGTGTAGCTTTGTGCTTAATTACAAACAAAAAAACTTATGAGAAGTATAATTAATTATAAACATTCTTAACATAACAGCTGTTGTTGTAACAAATGGCTTATACAAGTAATGTTTCGACATCTACCGTATTTATTGTGTCTTAGGCCTGATGAGCTCTGGATTGAGTGAAATGCATCGTCGGCAACGGATACGGTGAACAAAGTATGGTTGGAATACTATTATTATACACTCTGCTAATTCTTCAAAATTCTTAAAGGACTAGATAAAGAATGCAGTGTTAAAAATATAATAGTCCTAATACTAATGTTCTGTTTGGTTAACAAATCTATTGTTCAACAGCATTGTTAATCTAAAGTACTATTGTCCGTGTTGAGATACCATTGTTATTTTTCTATTGCCTTTGTTAATCTTAAAATATTATTGTTAATTTTGAGTAATCATAGTTAGTGTTACACAGTAATTCCTGTGAGTCAGTTGTATATTTTGTTGGTGGCACTGTCTATTTGTAGTTCATTGCTTTCAGTCACCAAGAGGGAAGAGTTTGCTTTATGAGTTTCAGCTCCATCCTTTTGCTGCTTGCGGAAAGCTTGAATACTCTACCAGCCTTTTACGTATTGTCGCTGCTCCACGAAATGATGAATGCTCAGCCAGGTCTTTCGGTATTTGTGATCTAGAAACCAGTTATGGTTATAATGACAGGTGACTGTCCACCATAGCATAGTATATGCTGGCACTCTTTTTCTGCTTCACTTTCCACCAAATGACCTCTAAAAATATAACTTGTTTCAAGTTGGATCTATATGAAGCTGGGAAGTATAATTTTCTGAGTTTATATCAGATTTGGAAGTTCATTTTCACTGGGTGTGACTGTACTTATCAAGGAATAGCATCGTA
>NW_013747137.1:0-1530 GCF_000517525.1 Limulus polyphemus
ATTGAGATTAAAAATTGCTGGTCAGTGGTGTAAATATTTACTTCAGACCTATAATAGTCAGTTTTAATTTATAGTGTGTTTTTTCAAGAATTCTACAAAAGTGTCTTTATTCAATCTACATGTAATTAATTTTACAACTTGGAAGTTTTGACACAGGTTATGAATAAGACTACTAATTCTGATAGCATTATAATTGCTTCTCTTTGAAAAGAAAAATAGATTACTGTTATAGAAACATAGAGTAATTGGACAACTGTGTATTAAGTGTTTTACTACTGCATTAACAGTATGTTGTTTTAAGGTTATATTATCCTGATTATGGTCATTGTATATACAATTAGAAATAGTAATCAAGTTTTTATTCATTTTAACCTCTTAAGAACTTTTGTATTGGTGTAACTGAGTTATTGGAAATTCAACATATTTAATTACATAAAAAGTGTGGCAAGTGTATGAGAATGGATACTGATTTCTTTTATCTCTTTTTTTTTCATAATTAATCTTATAAATATTTTGTTTGTGTTTTTTTTATCATTAAAGCCACATCAGACTATCTGTTGATATAAATTTCAAAAAACAACATGTAATAATATGAAGTTTAACTTAGATGAAACTGTTTTGCCAGCACAGTGGATCACAGCCCAAACTGATTCTTCAAAAATTATTACACACAATAATCAGTTGTAGGTTCTTTTTATTTCTTTGGAATAAAGTTGGCTCTCAAGACATTCTTGTACATTGAACATTACACCTAAAAAGCATGCACATGTAATTCCTACTCAAGGACATGTATTTGATTTCCAAAGTTTCACTTACAATTAAAATTCACTTATAAAATAAAACAAGCTTTAGAGTGAATAATATTTTTTGTAGTTACTTCAAAGTGCTACTGTGAGAAATATTTCTTGTCAAATCTGGAAAATAAGAACATTTTCCTGGAATTATGTTACTGTTACGACAGCGGAAGTCACGTGACGCTAATAACACGTCATGAAATTCTAGAACGTTCATGTCCCTTCCTGAAGCCTCGAGAGGTTACTAGATATGCAGTATTCTTGTATATATAAGACCGGTAAGAAGTGACGGCAACAATGTAATGTAATTAAATTGCAGACAGAGATAGAGACGGACAATTGAGTCGGGCGCGTGAGTCGTTTGTTGTGAATTATAGCGTGACTGTGGAAATTAAGTGTATTGCAAAGTTGTATTCAGAAAGAATAAACTAGTTTTATTTAAGAAAGGACTTGTATCGTTAAAGTTTCTTCGGAAAGAATTTTTACAGAAAATTAACTAACGACCAGAGACGTAAGAAATTGATGTCAGCGAATGGGACAAAGAAAAATGGAAACGAGAAGCGGCGAATCAAACTACAGCTTAGCAGATTTGATGGCAGCAAAATAAAAAGAAGAGAGACAACAGCAGTTGCAAGAAACCCTGCAACAGTGGCAGCTCGAACAGCAAAATAAACAAGAAGACAGATTACAGCAGTGGCAAGAAAACTTGCAACAGTGGCAGCTCGAACAGCAAAAT
>NW_013747138.1:0-638 GCF_000517525.1 Limulus polyphemus
TCAATGAGTTCTCACAGTTTCTTGGAGTAGAAGTATAATATTCAGGGCTATTATCTAAAGGGGTGAACCAATAACTCCCTGTTAGAGTTTACTCTGTGTTAACCAGTTCTTTCTCTGGGCACTGCACACCATATAGTATTCTCACCATTGCCAAATATCTCACCCTGAATGTGGCCAGAGGAACCACCATTAGCACAATTGGTGGTAATACCTTCATGCCCTTCAGTATTTGTGTTATGCAAAATCTGGAGAACCTTCTGTTATTGAACTTTGGGGACCATTAACTTTAACACAGTTGGAGAACCATGGGTCGATAGTTTAGAGCAGCACTACAACACACCTTCCTGTATACTATACATGTGCCCCAGATAATGTGATTCCATTCAATGGTACTCTGTTCGTCTGAAACAAGCTTCACTTTGCAGAATGAGAGAAGCAACCATGCTAGGCTGAGATGCTTCTGTTGCTCTTACTGGAGCTCCTGAACTAATTTTTGTGGCATCTATCTACCAGTCGAATTTCTACCATCATAGCCTGACGTTGCTATAGCAGAAATGATTATAGCTTCAACTCTCACATTGTATACAGTATTCCATCTCACCTCAGCGAGATAGTCTGTTTGTTAAGTGGGCCTAGGC
>NW_013747139.1:0-1530 GCF_000517525.1 Limulus polyphemus
TTTCTTACGCCTTACACTTCCAGCGATCACAACGCTTCCAGGGAATCCGACTGAGCTCGCACAGACCCAAATCACTGTAGTGTTAAACTAAAAGTTCACTGAAATTAAAAATAATGTGCTTCAGATTCTCTTTCAACTTTGCCCATCGTAGTAGTAACTATGAAACTCTACCCCAGTGTAATATTAGTGATAAAGTAGAAGGTAAAGAAAATAAATATTTGAATTACTGAAATAGTATTTTATATATATATATATATATATATGTATAGTAAAAATTTATTGCCAAAATAAATTATAATTTTTTATGCATAAACATAAATATATTTAATAACAATTTTATGACGGGGGTGTAGCTCAGTGGTAGAGCGTTCGCTTTGCATGTGAAAGGCCCCGGGTTCGATCCCCGGCACCTCCAAAAGAGCTCGTGGACAAATCATTTTTATTTCATAAAATGTTTCATTTTCAGTATCATATCGTTCATTATTTAGAAATAATATTATTTTGTATTTTTCTAGGTCTAAACTTTCTTCTATTCGTATGTATTATTCCAAAATGACATTACAACGATATATCCACCAAAGAATGCAGAAAAGTAATAGGCATCTATTAAGCCACCTATTAAGAACTAAGAGCATTATTCTATTTACCAAATTATTATTTTTCAGATATATTCTTATCATTTAAATGGCACTAAGTATAATTTCAACCAATCCCATTAATTGCTACTGTAGTCCTCTATGAATCCACATAGAAAATATGTTATTTGATTCATTTTTTCTGCGTTGTTTTTTATACTGGAGAGTAATAGATAAAATTACTCAGTATCATGCAATATATGAACTCCACCAGTAGTGTAAAATAGAATAATAATTTGGAAATTTGATGTTCGTGTTGTACTTGAATTACATTAGTGTTTGTTTAAGTAGGTCTGTAGCTTTTATTGATCTTATAAATCTATAATTCTAAACAACTATTCAGAATAATATTTAGCCAAAGTATATCTAAAACATTAGATTTATATTTTACTTCCTGTTTAAATAGTGTTAAAGTACGTGGATGACACAGTTTTTATAATTTCATTATATAGGTCATTGATTGAAAAAAGAAGAGTTAGAAAAGATCTGATTGAAGTGTTTCAAATTCTAAAGGGAATTGACAGCGTTGATCCATAATCTTTTTTCATACTTAACAGCGAGAATAGTAGGACAAAAGCACACAAATATAAATTTTGGCAAGGTAGGAGTAATCTTCAGCTAAGACAGTTTTAATTTTCTAACAGGATGGTTGGCCTTTGGAATGGGTTTCCCTCGGATGTTGTGGAAGCAGTATATTTAAGTGAGTTTAAGAGAAAGCTTGATAAGTATATGAATTATAAGGGCTGGCTTTAAGATTTTTTTAAAATTTGTAATAGTTTAGTTTAGAAGATGTGACAGCCGAGATGGACCAATAGATCCCTTGTTTCCCCAAACGTTATGTTAAGAAGCGACTCTTCTGTTTCTTCCTAATTTTAATTTCTTTCAAGATTTGTTT
>NW_013747140.1:0-1529 GCF_000517525.1 Limulus polyphemus
CCACCATCGCATTCGCATCCCCGTCCCACCAAACGTGCTCGCCCTTTCAGCCGTGGGGGCGTTATAATGTTACGATCAATCCCACTATTCGTTGGTAAAAGAGTAGCCCAAGAGTTTGGCGGTGGGTGGTGATAGACTAGCTGCCTTCCCTCTAGTTTTACACTGCTAAATTAGGGACGGCTAGCGCAGATAGCCTTTGTGTAGCTTTGTGCGAATTAAAAAAAAAAAAAATTGAAGTTTAGTTTGCTATAAACTTGACTTATAAGACACCTTATATTTTTATATGTTATGGAAAAAATAACCAACTATAGAGAAGAGAAATATTTTATTGCGCATTTAAGACCAGATATTTCTATTTTGTTGCACATAGGGTAATAAAATCTGTCCAACCCATTGTTTGAGTGGAAGATGTTACCCTTTTTATTTCTCAGGTTTTGAATAGAATGTCTTAACCTTACTGTTACATTCTTAGCACAGTACACTTAAATTGATATGGCTTCAGTATAACCAACCGTATACTAAAACAATTGCTAGATTGACGGAAATGTTTAAGAAAAAAAACTTATTTGTGTATTTTATGCTTTGTGCTTTGTCTTTTAGAATATTCATAATTTTTAGCGGGCTTGGCATGGCCTGGTGGTTAGGGCACTTGACTCGCAGTCTGAGGGTCGCGGGTTTGAATCCTTGTCATCGAACGTGGCCGTCATTTATACCGACCGATTCCAAATTAAGATCGTAATGGTAATAACAATTGTTAGGCAGCTGGCACTTGTACGTAGGATGATGATTTCACAAAGTCTTCCACCTAATATCTGGTTGAACTACTTCTCGCTGGTATTACCAGTCTGGCTTGGCGTGGTATAAACTTCATAAGATGCCGACATGCGTCTTTTCTCGTTTTAGTCCCTTTGTCGAGAAATAATGTTTGTAACTGGCTCAGTTGTAAGCAGATGATTATGGTGGTAAATGTTGCATTTAAGGTAAATCTATAATGCTATCGGATTAAGCTCTGGTAAATGTGCTGATCAGGGATGATGAATAAAGTTACTGTCATGCTCTTCGAATAAATTTCTAACAATATGAGCGCAGTGGTTTGGACTATCAGAGTCTTCTCCACCAGCTTGAAAATGAAAGAGATGATAAAGCATTTCCGTTCAAAGTATATTATGAATGTTATTTGTGCTTGAAGTTAACCAAAGGACCAAACTCTTGCCAAAGGAACCTTACTTACACTATTTAAACGAACTTCACTAGCTTGCACTTTCAGAGCAACACAATCAGAGTCAACTGTCTTATTTGGTTTTATTTTATGTTTGTACTCTACTGTCAGTACTTAACAGGGTGAAACACAACTCATTGGTCCACATCACCCGCTTCAAGTCCACTGTTCGATGAAGTTTTTACTCTTTGCCCATCTCAGGTATAACAAGTTTATCCCAGTTTGATGTGCAGTAGTGTTATTAAACACAAAATGAGATTCTTTGGTCGTAATTTCAAGTAGTTTCGTAAATTGATTTTTAGTTAAGTCA
>NW_013747141.1:0-2210 GCF_000517525.1 Limulus polyphemus
ATCTAATTTTAATTAATAAATAATATTTACAAAAAAACATTAACCAGATGCTGTTAGAATTTTAAATAAAGTAACTTCTGTGTAATCTCATCAAATAACACTCATTTTGTTGTTTATTAAAATCTACACAAAAATAGATAGAAATTTACAAGTGAAGCTTCTGGTATTTCGAATAAAAGTTTTGATTGTTTTATAGTTATTTGCTATATCCACCGCGGGAAGTCGAACCCCCGAGTTTTATAGTTATTTGCTATATCTACCGCGGGAAATCGAACCCCCGAGTTTTATAGTTATTTGCTATATCCACCGTGGGAAGTCGAACCCCCGAGTTTTATAGTTATTTGCTATATCTACCGCGGGAAGTCGAACCCCCGAGTTTTATAGTTATTTGCTATATCCACCGCGGGAAGTCGAACCCCCGAGTTGAGCGGTGTAATTCCGTGGGTGCTAATAAAAATGTGAAATGGCCAAAGAGAAGCAAATTGATCTGCCAATCAGTTATGTTCACAGAATCGTCAGAAGTCGTGACAGCCATGACCAGAGTAGTGAAAGTTTGGGAAATAGAAAATCACACGACCAATATATCCATAGAAAAAGCGACAGCAGAAGACTCTTGAGACCACGTCCTACAGGCCTCTTTATTTTTCCAACTTTTCTGGATTTTTAAATCTTATGTGGACTCTACTTTGTTACCAAAAATTACTGGTTGACTCATAGATTCGTTGTTACAAGTCTTCAGGAATTGAAAGGTAAATGTGTTACATTTTTATTGAAACTGAAAAGTCGAATTAAACTTAAGTTCGTAATTCAAGAGTACTGGATAAAAGGATTGGCAGGTTAACTCACGAAGTAATACTGAATGTAATTAAACTTACAGAGTTAAAGTTAAGAAATAAAGAGAATGAACGCGATATGAGATATAAAGTGAAAGTAATATTTATTTACTTGCAAAGACAAAAACACAGTGTGCATATTCGCTTTAAACACTGGTCATACATCTTTCACTGGACTCGTCAATTGATAAACTGGTTTTCTTTTCTCAAGATGTCTTTCTGTCATATCCCACACAGACCGTTTAAACATAATGTTTCTAATTAATTAGGGAATGTTACAGTTATCCATGGTAACTAGCACTATTCACATGACTGGTCATTTTCATTCGTAACCTCGAAATATCATCTGTCATATTTATACATGCAGAGTTACAGCAATACTCTTCACAAGAAAAAAGGCAGCTAGAATAATGTCGATTTTTCTGTGTTATGTAAAAAACTGCACTGACTTAAAATAAACGAAAATTTTTGAAAATTTCTGCATTAAATTAAGAAGATTGAGAAATCATGATATGTCTATATACCACACATTTCTTTTCACCTCTGTTTCAAGCAAATAAATTTAACTTTGAAACACATCAACTTTACACTTGTGCCATGGCTAAGAAGTACATTAAGTATCTCCCACCCCTATAAAAGTTTTCACACAACCTTAAACAGGGAACAATAATTTACATCAAAAGTCTTTTAACATAGAGTTTTTGTGATCTTTGTGAAAGGGTTTTCATTTATACTTATTTCTTCTATTATGGCTAAATGTCTTTATTAAAGCGCGTGATGCATGTTTTTTTGTTGTTCAAGGGCTTATATGTGTGTGTGAAGTTATGACCTTTGTTAATAGGTTTCATTTTGTATTATATAAAACTATGTTAAAGAGTTTCTTATTCTATGATTTTATTATGTATTGCAGGTTCATTTCTTTGTTAAAACGTTTTCTCTCTGTATATATCTTTTCATTATTTAACGGCATGTTAATGTTTTTATTGTTGTTTTTATGACGGTATGTCTGCGGACTTACAACGCTAGGAACCGGGTTTCGATACCCGTGGTGGGCAGAGCACAGATAGCCCTTGTGTAGATTTGTGCATAATTAAAAACAACAGCATATTATGGGCACTAAATCCTCCAACCACACTATCCAACGAAAACTTAATATAATAAGGAAATACAAAATCTTAATCTCAATGTAAAGTTCAGGTTCTTTAGACAAAACATATAGTAAAACCCTAGAATAGAAACCCTTTAAACTAAGATATAACTGGCAATGTACAATTACTTAAATCAACAAATAGTCTTTAACATTAAAGTGTAGCATGCAATGAAGTAATACAAAATTAAACTATTTAACACCAATATCAGCAGTGGTGGGATTCAGCC
>NW_013747142.1:0-629 GCF_000517525.1 Limulus polyphemus
GCTCAACTTCAATAATACTCTATGACTAAAGATCAATTACTCACTGTCCGCACACACACATTATTTTTCCGTCACGTTGTCACCCTCTTTTATATACCAGACTACCCTATATCTACTAAAAGCTAGAGCATTCGCCAAGGTACAGGATAGTTCCAGAAAGCAGGTGGCGCTAGAGCAGTCACGTGATCTCGCTGACGCAACACTGCCCCTCCTTAATATTGTTCGTCCCGAAAAATAACCACATACAACAAACCAATAACAATTAACAATAACTTAAGTAAATGTACAGAAATACAATCAAAAAATTACAATTCAATAAAGTCCCTTAATTTTACGGGACGTATCTTCTTCCATACTGGTCTCCGTCTTGTTGGCTTCTGCTTCACGTGGGGTTCATCTGCTTCATCAGTAAATGTCCTATCGTCGGTAACAGTCACATCGGTGGTAGTAACTTCATCAAGAACTTCACCATTTCCCTTCTCAAAATTGAGTAGAGTTTCTTCTTCGACGGTGGCTTCTTTAGGTGGCACGTCTTAAGCGGCGTCATTTTTTCTGTGGTCCACTTCATCCCAACTGAAATGTCCTGGACCATGATAACGCCAAAGCCTGTTGGCATGTACCACTTTTGG
>NW_013747143.1:0-1223 GCF_000517525.1 Limulus polyphemus
GAAGTTACGGCCTTGATCTGAATGCAGTTCATTTGGCATACCAAATCTGAAGAAGAAATAACTAATAGCTGAAGCTACAGTTGTAGCTTCCTGATTTGGTATTGCATATTCCTCAGGCCACTTGGTGAAATAGTCCATCACCACACAAATGTACTTGTTTCCAGCACGAGTTTGGGGCAGAGGACCAGCAATGTCAACGGCTACTCTTTCCATTGGTGCACCAATTTGATATAACTTCATTGGAGCACGTCCCTTATGCTTGGGTCCCATTTTAGCACATCATGTATTGCATGTTCTGCACCATTCTTCCACATCTTGCCTCATACCTATCCAGTAGAATCTTTGTCGTAGGTGACTCAATGTTTTCTTAACTCCGAGATATCCTCCTGTTAAACTATCATGGGATTGACGCAGCACAACTTCCCGTAACTTTCTCGGTATAACCATTTGTCAGGTCATCACTTTCCTATCTGAAGTTTCCCATCTCCGGAAAAGAACACCATATTCAAGCTTCAACTGGTCCCATTGTGCCCAATAGTTCTTTGGCACAGGGCTTAGACTAGACACCTTCTCCCAAGCAGGGCGTAAAACACTTGCTTTTAGAAAATCAATTATTGGCTTCAAATCTTGGTCTTTCTCCTGTTCTGCTTTGATATCTATATTTGGTTCCACTTCAGCATCATCAACTCTTTCAGTCTGCTTGACTTCAGCTTGATGGCACCTGGTTAGTTCGACCTCTCTTTTGCAGCAATGTCTGCAGTCATTTTTGCAGGGTCTTCGGCTCAGTCCATTGGCATTACCATGGGATTTTCCTTCTCTATATTCAATATTATAATTATACTGGTCTATTTTCCCGATCCAACGTGCCAGTTGTCCCTCTGGGTTCTTTAATGATCTTAACCAGCGTAACACAGCATGATCTGTCCTGATGGTAAACCTTGCACCATAGAGGTAAGGATGGAAATATGTCAGACTCTTTACTATAGCAAGGAGTTCTCTCCGTGTTACACAGTATTTCTTTTCTGGTCTACTCAACACCCTACTGAAGTAGACCACCACATGTTCGTTTTCGCCCACTTTCTGAGACAACACTCCTCCAATTCCGACATTACTAGCATCACAATCCAGTATGTACGACAGTGAGAGATCTGGACGCTTTAAAAGTAGAGCAGAGGCCAATTTTTCCTTCAACGTCTTGAAAGAATGCTGGCAAGAAACTGTCC
>NW_013747144.1:0-3427 GCF_000517525.1 Limulus polyphemus
TCTACAAATTACCACTGGGTTTCTTCTTTTTTTCCACAATGAAATAAACTGTCGCATTTTACATTCTCTCTCTCACTTTTTGTTTAATATGTAGACACTCTTACTAGTATGGGATTTTACGTGAAAGGATTTCACTGTGATCAGAAAGTGATCACTGAAAGTGATCTGAAAATCACAGTTAAAATTTAAAATATTATGTATTTAATAGTTCATATGTTTTCTCAAGTAATTAACAAATAACTTGTGAAAATGTAGTTGTAATATTGACGGCAAAGTAGTATCATGTAAACACATCTTTATACTATTGGACACTGGGTTCTCGAACTCAGTTGGTCTACGAATTGTTTAAAAGATGATAAAGCATAATTTTGACTTGCCACCATTCTTTAAAATGAAGGTAAAGTGGGAAACACAATTTTTCAGCCACATTTCCTTAGCTGCGCCACTCACCTATATATGTTTTGGACACTTATCCACATACAATTGATTCTCATGTCGAACTGGTCTTTGGAAAAATGTTTCATAATACATTATAAATTATACTCTTATGATTTAATATGACTTTGATTCGTTCTGTGACGAATTTATCATGATATATTTATTTTAATATCTACGTTTATTTAGATTAAGTTTATATTTAGAAATATACATATCTTATAGTGTTAAATATGTATTGCGAAACTCACGCCTATTCTCCAAAGTTGTAGAAGATTCTCTACATTAATAATAAACAAACTTTATATGTACATAAACGCTTAAATGTAACTTTATATTGTTATGTAATCTGAATTTTCTAGAAAGCCTATAAATATGACCAACGCGACGCGCCAAAAGAGAGTATCTATTATTAGTTTGCTATAGTCAGTGTGCTATAAACTACGGAAGCTATAACTGTGATTGTTATAACGCTTATCAATCTGAAAACTTTATATATTTGACCAGGAGCATTTACAAAGTTCGATCATTACAACTCATTTAACTTCAGTGGATTCTCATCGGACATTAGTATTTTAACGAAAACATTACATTATGTCGCGATAGAAAACTCTTCATGTGGAGCTGGTAAATAACGAAGGATAAAGCTAGCTAGTTGACTGTTAAGTGACTTATACCTACGTCAACTCGTAATCAACTCGCTCATCGTGAACCCTCCATAAGATATCGAACAAGTTCCAGACTAGAGAGAAGACTTTATATTGCTTGTAATAACTATTTGTAATGACTGTTATTGTAAATTCTATTGTTGTGTGTATATTAAAAAATATTTGTGTTAAAAAAGAAAACTGAATGTATCAATCTTGTTAGTAAATATTATAAACTGACTATATATCGGCTTTTACTTAACTGCTAAATTTAAAGTATCATTTAACTAAATTTCAGGCTAGTTGTAATTCTAATACGTAATAGTACCTACTATGATCAAATTAAATTCAGTTATTGAATATCAAAGCAGCTTAATGTAGCATTAATTCAGTTATAGGATTCTTTTCGTACTCACAATATAGTTTACTCATTTTTGAAACGCCAAACGTACCCAAGTTATAATGTGAATTGTCACCAGTACCTTATACCATTAATTACAACTAAAATTATCGGACAAACTATTGTTTTGAGTTTTCTACATAATTCTAATATAATCTAAAAAGCATGTTAGTTGCGTGGCAATAGCGGACTATATTCTAATTCGTCTTAAGTTAAGCAACTGCTTCCATCTATTGGGAGATAAACACAACTCGGGTTTTAATTTATGGAAATGGATAAACATTTCATACACTTAGCTAAATTATATCCTTAGGTGTGAATAGAAAGTATATTTAGTGCCAGATCCAGTATTAACTACTTCTTTGAAACGACAATTTATGTAGCAAATATGTCATTGTCATATTTTATTTGAGTTACCTGCAAGAATAGAACCCCATATATTAACTTTATCAATTCTCAAGCTTACTGTGGCGAAATTAATGTAAATCCAAAAAATTAAAAAAACACTCCACTAATTTGAACAAAATGATAAATAAAAAATATAGTCTGTAGATAAGATAGGATGTTAAACACGTAACAACTTCTATATATGTGTGTGTGTACACGTGTGTGCGTATTTTGTTTATTTTATTTAGTTTAATGATAATGTTCTTTAATGACAAACTGAACCCCCTACGCCAATTGTGTAATATACTGACGTTGTATTATCTCTATAAAAAATTTAGCATTTTATTATTTGTTTATCTGATATCAAACAGTTCATAATTCATTACGCGTAGAGCAAAGGAAATAAAATCTTACTGTAGTCTAATCTTCATAATACATATAAATTGAATTATTCGTAGAACATATGAATGTTTTATTATTAGCTACATTTGAGGTTGAAAGTATACATTTAAAAGACATAACAAATTTAAAAAATTATCTTTATAAATACTAATTAAAACATTCACCCACTCACTTAAATCCATTATTAATGAACTGTTTGAAATTAACTACAAGGAAGAACTGTTAGATTACATTAAACCTTGATTTAGATGTACTTAAATTATTCTATTAGTTGTCAGAATCCCAAATAAGTAGTGTATTTGTGTAAATTCGCAAAAACATAATAAATCCTCTTTTACACAGTTCGCGGAAAATTCAAACGTGGTTAGGGCGCTCGACTCACAATTTGAGGGTCGCGGTTCGAATCCCTGTCACACCAAACGTGCTCGCCCTATCAGCCGTGGGGGCATTATTATGTGACGGTCAATCCCACTGTTCGTTGGTAAAAGAGTAGCCTAAGAGTTGGCGGTGAGTGGTGATGACTAGCTGCCTTTCCTCTAGTCTTACAATGCTAAATTAGGGACGGCTAGCGCAGATAGCCCTCGTGTAGCTTTGCGCGAAATTCATAACAAACAAACAAACCAATGTCAAACATACGAGTATAAGATTACGCAACTTGTTTACCGGCAGTCAGTTATTAATGATTAAATCCGCTCCCTTTATTGTTTTCGTGATACATGTTTTTGATACGGTTATATACTAATGCGCCAAAAGCGTCTGTAATAATCTGATCCCGATTACACAATGAAAACAGGCGAGAACGTGGAAGCTGAAATATGGCGACGTACAAACGTGCAGGAAAAGGTTTTTTTTCGAGCATGATCAACGTTGATAAAAGTTCAGAAGTGACCAGTATCGCTTGTAGCATATTAATTGAAAACTACGAAAACAGGCACAGAATGGCATGTGAGATTTTAAATGACATTTCGTTGCTAATTTCCAAAACAAAAGCAATAAACACGATAGAAAACGTGTTTCGCAAGAAACTATTACCGAATGGAAAAGGGCATATCCTAAATTGATAATCAATGACTGCGATGGAAAACTGCAAAGTTGTTACAACATTTGCTAAACGTCGAAAGGAAAGAGAAAGATGACCAATGAGTGGACTAGACGA
>NW_013747145.1:0-3363 GCF_000517525.1 Limulus polyphemus
AAGAAGAAACTAATTTTGATGATGTTAAAGCTTCTTTTAAAGTCTATACAAATCTTTTGTTTTAAACGAGGAACACTCGATGCCAACTATGTAAATGATGCTAAAATGTTGATGTGATGTCATTAATTGACGCAGTTTTCTGTAAGCTAACATTTTGCACGAAGAGCATATCATCATCGTCATCAGGGGATGATTTTTCGTTTCGTTCGGCGCCATCAAGGGGAATATCTTTGCCTTCTTCGTCGTAAAAGTTTTTGAGTCTTCCACTAAGCAGAAAAACAATGCCGTCAAATAGACTTCCCACGAAGATGAAACCTAGGGACGCCCCGTGCAGATAATATCGAAACTTCTCAGAATCGTACACCCAGCAGTTACCAGTTTTTCCACAACTTTCTTCCCAAACCAAACAGGCAGCATCCGTCAGAGATCCGAATATTAGCGGGTAGGGGATGAAGGCTACAGAATAGAGAGTGGATCGTGTGTAATTTCAATAGAAGGTAAATACACAATACCGTGTAAAGTAACCTAAAATATGGCTTAAATCCACAATCACTGAACAATACCAAAGTTATTGGACTGAAGAAGAGACGTAAAAGTGCCAAAACTTGAATTCAAATGTATTTGGTATTGTTCCGTTATTGTTGATTTAAATTTTGTGCTTAATTTCGTTTAACAAAATCGAAAAGAAAAGTAAGAATATTATGAAAATGTAAAAAGTAATTATTAATAGGATAATTTGGCATGAAGTTTTGTTGGATTCATGTTCACACTTGTGGTTGCACATTTTGTGTTTAGCAGTTTTTATAAGCATTTTTGTGTTTTTTACAATTACATATAATGGAAATAGCTTTTCATGTCCTTAGATAACCTTTCATCAATCGTGAATTTACATAACTTCCGTCCAGGGGACGGGTACCCCAGCTAGTATAAAATAGGTTTATTGGCCGTTTATTTTTCGAATCATTTCAAACTTTATAGAATCATCCTTATTTCTTTCTAGATACAGCAACCCCCACCTCAACTCGTGTAACCACATCCTCGTTAGTGGTTAACAATAAATCTGAAATGACATTGTTAATTTAGTATATGCATAGATTTAGGACTATCCTAAGCCTCCTAAGTTGGCCAAACTTTTTGAAATATTACAGAAAATTTCCGCTGAAAATGATAGATACTTTTCAACTTTAACCTATAAAATGACCTTACTTTCTATTCAAGTTTGGAAGGTACTTATATTATTTTTTGTTTCTCTACCAATATAAAAAAATACTTTCACTTCACAGCTCTGTACGTGATTACAAGCGTTGAAGTAGGGAATGTGGTTAAAAGAGTTGAAGTGAGGGATGTGGTTACAAGAGATGAAGTGAGGGATGTGGTTACAAGAGTTGAAGTAGGGATGTGGTTATAAGAGGTGAAGTTGGGGATGTGGTTACATGAGATGAAGTGAGGGGTGTTGTTACAAGAGTTGAAGTAGGGGTGTGGTTATAAGAGGTGAAGTTGGGGATATGGTTATAAGAGGTGAAGTTGGGATGTAGTTACAAGAGTTGAAGTGAGGGATGTGATTACAACAGTTGAAGTTGGGGAACATTTTGGGAAGATTGATAAATGTATTATTAAGTTTGATGTTTTGCTACATGATGAGATAGAAATAAATGAAATTTCAGTTCCTAAATTTGAGGAAACCAATTTTAAGGTCACAAGAAAATATTTATAATTAGTGAATCAGGACAATAAACTAAAGATGGCGATGTGATACAAAATCTGAGAAATATCTTAAAATACTTTGCCTTTAATTTAAGAAAGGAAAGGATAACAGAGTAGATCAAACCTAATTCGTTTACTAAAGACACACAGGAGGAAATATCATAAGTTTGAACTGATAGATAAGATTGGAGATTTACAGTACTATAGAAAGGCTAGTGATTTGGTTAAAATACACGAGGGAATCCAAAGGTGTTATGAGAAAAACCTGTCTCATAATGCTAAAACTAACAACAAGGATTTTCTAAAGTATTTTGAAGCTAAGCTAAAATGGAGATTGGGCCATTAAAGTATGCTGATGGTAAAATTATTGTGTAATAAGACTAAAAGATGGCCGAGTTTTTAATAATCATCAGTAATATTGCTGACTATAAACATTGGAAATAAACATGGGAAATATTAGAAATGACCTGGATAATGTACATATTAATCTATTGATGGTAAGGAGAAAGAAGTAAAAATAGATAAAGCACCAAGTCCAGACAAGGTTTTCCCCAGTGGTTGAAAGGAGGTCTAAGATCAGATATTAGAGCCTTTGTCTTTCATTTTTGGTAAGCCAATAGACAGTAAGATGATAGGATGGTTGCCATTGTTACTTGTATTTTTAAATGTGGTGATAAGAGTTGCCTTGGAACTTAAAGGCCACCTAGTGGTAGGGAGAAAGATTCTAGAGAATCTGATAAAAGAAGCTTTACAAAACCACTTAGTAGGTGAAATGTGATATCACAAGTATAAGGAAAAAATATCACTAGATAAAAAAGCTATGTAGGGTTGGCTACTGAACTTGAAAAAGGGACCAAACAAAATAGTGATGGAAGTGGACATGTCACTTGATCCGGATAATGATCACATAGCAGACTAAGCTGGCTCGACTTTACATGGATAATAAAATCCATAAATTACTGGCTTTTCAAGTTTGTTTATCGAAAGTTTGGTGTTTGAATAGAATCTCAGCCTTCATCATTATGCATTTCTTTTAGTTAACTTTAGAATACTACTTTATGACTATTCTACAATAGAGTAACATTTTACGATTGGAAA
The DNA here is from genome assembly GCF_000517525.1 of Limulus polyphemus. Taxonomy (NCBI): domain Eukaryota; kingdom Metazoa; phylum Arthropoda; class Merostomata; order Xiphosura; family Limulidae; genus Limulus; species Limulus polyphemus. The sequence goes on from NW_013747145.1 coordinate 2,803, forward strand.
TTCTGGTTCTATTTGTTTTGCCAGTGAGGGTTGGAATATTTAGTTCTTATAAGTGTGGATGTGCAAGAACAACTTTGAAGGACACTACATGGTCCTTTGTTGTCCGTGTGTTGTGCTATGTTATAAAATTAAAAGTTAATAATACTAAAATTCAAAAGTATTTTCAACGTTATGACTGATGATATCAATGAAATTAGCAGCTTTAGAGAAGACCGGAGTATATAGTTATGACTGATGATATCAATGAAATTAGCAGCTTTAGAGAAGACCGGAGTATATGACTGTAGTTATGAGTAATGAATGTTTAAAATGTCTCTACTTGATTTTTTGTTTTTTTCCTAAGTCTAAAAAACTGTTATCCAATAATGAATGTTTAACGTATCGTTTTTTTATGTTTATATTCTCTAAGTTGTTATTTTTGGAGGTAAATTATGGAGTAGGAATACAAGCCACTTATGCTTTAGTAGCATCAGAGCATTTCAACTACACTGTTTGTTGTATGTTGCATAGGTCACAACATACAAAATTACGGATCGATAGCTTTTTGTATCAAACTTTTAC
>NW_013747146.1:0-1550 GCF_000517525.1 Limulus polyphemus
AATCTCAATACGTTAACTCGTCTACTTACTGTAAATATTTTTTCTAAAATAAAGGACTGACTTAATAATTGAATTACTCTTTAGTCCCGAGTTAATGATAAAATCTCAATACAAAAGAAAATATGGATTTAATTAATCATGTGACCTCCCGTGACATTTGACAACTTCAGTAGTTCTTAAACTTTATAAACAAACCGGATAGTCGGTTACGAAACGGTTTAAACATGACTAATAACCGGTTTCAAACCTATAGATTTGACCTACACCTTTTTAGTGCACCCGCGGCCCTAAAATCATTATCTAATTTCGCACTGCTGCTCAGAAGGAAAACAAAATCTCAGACGAACCTGCCGCCAACATACACGGCCACTCTTAGTCCGATTATCGTGAATAATTGTCATTTTTAGAATTAACCTACAACAGTAAACGCTAAGCTACTCAGAAGCATATCGTGGTTCGAACCTTGGACGTGGACCTTCCCACGGACTTCTTTATAAGGCCATACAATTCCTGGGTTTCCCTGTCTCTACTTAACTTCTTATTTCTTTTCGCTTAAGAGCCATAAATAAATACATTAAAAAATAACAACATATACAGTGAATTTTCTGAGAAAGTCCGCTCGTTTTCGTGCCTGCTGTGAGATGCAACAACATCTACAAAATAATTTTACAACGACAAATAATGGCTCCGTATCTCAATATTACATTTATCTAGAAAGTTTCATAGACAAGCTAAACAAGTCTCTAATGAGGTAGAGAATTCGGTTCATCTTCCCCGAGTTTACTGGAGTGCTGATGGCGCGTGCTCCAGTTCAAGCTGCTCCGTTCTTAATATCAAAATTATCACTTCTTTTGCCTACTTTATCTATGATACACTCCAACTACCGGACGTCTTCGTATATTCTGAAGGACGTCTGGTGTAGGATAAGCCACTGTTTAGTATATTTCATCTTTGCTTAATACTCAGTAAAGCATTGGGTATAATATCGCCAATAAACTCATTTACAGCTTAACCTCACCAGTGAAACCAATTTGATATCGATAGTCATTTACAGCTTAGCCTCACCAGTGAAACCAATTTGATATCGATAGTCATTTACAGCTTAACCTCGCCAGTGAAACCAATTTGATATCGGTAGTCATTTACAGTATAACCTCACCCGTGAAACCAATTTGATATCGATAATCATTTACAGCATAACCTCACCAGTGAAACCAATTTGATATCGGTAATCATTTACAACATAACCTCACCAGTGAAACCAATTTGATATCGGTAACCATTTACAACATAACCTCACCAGTGAAACCAATTTGATATCGGTAATCATTTACAACATAACCTCACCAGTGAAACCAATTTGATATCGGTAACCATTTACAACATAACCTTACCAGTGAAACCAATTTGATATCGATAGTCATTTAAAACATAACCTCACCAGTGAAACTGTATATATATTCTGTTAGATACTCGTCATTTCCTTTAAAGAACTGTATATATTCTGTTAGATAATCGTCATTTCCTTTAAAGAACTGTATATATTCTCT
>NW_013747147.1:0-1528 GCF_000517525.1 Limulus polyphemus
TTTGAAACATTTCAAACCTTTGTAATGGAGAATGAAGCAAAAAGTTGATGACGATATAATCATTGAGATATCTGAACACTTGAATAAGCTGAAAGAGAGTTTTGAGTTTTATTTCCTTGAAGAAATGAAAAATATCCAAGAGAAAAAATGGATCATGAACCCCTTTCAGCCTGACATAACGAGTGGGATATCGACAAAAGCTGACTAAGAACTTTTTATAAGTTCTGGAAATGTTATTGAAAATACGTGAATATGAATAAATAATATTTTTTATATTATTTCATATGTTTTTGCCCAGTAAATTTGAGTGGGTCACCATAAGCTGTGGTCATGAATAGTGGGTCGCGATTCTAAAAAGTTTGGGAACCCCTGCTCTAGTCTATCACTGCTAGATTAGGGACAGCTAGCGAAGTTAGGCCTCGTATAGCTTTGCGCGAAATTCAAACCAAATCGTTATCACTTTAAAAGAAATATGTTATTTAATCACCATATTTACCTATTCTGTTTTATGCTATGTAGCTACCTTCACTTGGTAAGCTTAATATTTTGGTGATATATTTAGCATGCTTTATTTACCCTGTTAAACTGAGTTTTGTGTAACTCTCTAACTAATTGTCCGCAAGTTACGGTTCAAAAACTTGTAAAGTCAGCTATTTTTAAAGCAAAACAACAACAAAAATCAAGAGAAACAGACACACTAATTTACAAATAACATTTATTATAATTTATTAATTCCACCAAAGAAAGTTGTGATCATCCTTGGAATATAAAGGTTGGTAAAACTTGTTTTTTGAATAAACATGACGTGACGATAAAGGAAAACATGGAACTCTGAGGTTTATTTCTATCATTAGATAAAAATCTTTACGCTCTACAAGAAAGACAACTTTTAGTATTAAACTTCAGTCAATCAAAATTATAATGCAATATTATGGTATTCTAAGACTCGGAATAAAAAACTCAGTCACCTGATTATCAATACCATGGTTTTACAGGCTATATTTTCAATATTGTAACTTACATACTTATTCACTAGAGGGAACGTGTCATTACGTAATGAGACGCAATATACCTAGAAAATTCATGAACGTGTAGAGCAGGTGAAACAATAACTTTATTGACAAAGATACAAAAAGAGTATGATAACTGTGATTGATATTTATGGAAATGAAAAAAATTAAAACAAAGTGAGTATCACCAGATGACAACCATAATATTGTTGCGTCATCGAGATCACATGACTACAGTGACGCCACGTTTCTAGAACTATCCCGTATCTTGGCGAATGCTCTAGTATTTGCTAGACATAGGGTAGTTTGGTATATATAAGAGGGGACAACGTGACGCGAGATGAAGGTAATGCGTGTGAGTGGATAGTGAGTAATTGAACTGCAGTCACAGGGTATTGTTGAAGTTAACGTTCGTTCGTTACAGTGTTGTTTTAGCGCGAGTATTGAGATTAAGTGTATCGCAGAGTTATATTCGGAAAGAATAAACCAGTTTTATTAAGTAAAGACTTGTGTCGTTA
>NW_013747148.1:0-1523 GCF_000517525.1 Limulus polyphemus
TCTGCACGCTACTGCATTCAGGAAAACAACCATATAATAGAACTAAAAAAATGCCAAAATAATAGACAGAGAAGAAAACACCAAACATCGAAAAATCAAGGAAGCTATTGCCATCTAAGCACAAGATAGTGGACCACCATTGGGTATTAAACAAAACAACGGCCAACAACTACTCAATACTGCATGGACACCACTAATAAAAGGCATAAAGCATATTATGTGTCGTGGTTTCGATGGAAAATTAAACCTTTAATTGTAAAATGTATTATTTGAAGTTGAAAAATTCCTTTATTTTTTTATTTCTCTACATGATACCTATAATTGTATTTTCCTTATGTTTATTATCTCGAAGCAATCAATTTATATTCTATATTCATCATAATTCTATATGTTTAATAACTTTAATACCAGATGTCAGTTATTGTTACGACTGTTGCCCAGAAACCTATTTTAAAGCAGTGTTCCACAGTTTAAAAAATTTTTATTGCTCAATAAATTGTTGCCTGATGAAGGCTCCAGTAGGAGGGCCAAAAGCTTGCAAATAAAAGTATTTTAACCTGATTACTATCCACTACTAACTTTCTGCATAGCCAACGCAAGTCTTGTTATATTTTGTTCCAACAATAAAACTAGTAGATGAAATTGTTTGAAACTTCATAAGAACGTTCATAAATACACATAACTTAAAAAATATAAAGCCTTTTACTTTACATTAATATAGTTTGTTTGTATTATGATCTTTAATATCTTTGAAAATTACATTAGGAAATGGTATTTATAAGAAATGATTACAATATTTATATTTGTTCCATATTTCAACTTCTTACTTTTTATGTTTTAGTACTTTATTTGAAAATCTTTAAAAACTTTTTATCATCCATAAAATGCAAATTTTGTTTATTTTTAATAATCATGTACTCTCCTTATGGTTTCAGGTAATATACAAGACCCAAAAATAATATTTGTAAATATTTTTTTATTTTTAACTAGGATTTCATGTTTATATAAATATACATAAAAAAACATTTTAATTTTGTTTCATAAATGATTTTTTATTTCAAGTTTATGTTCCATTGCAGCCATAATTTTGTTCATTGTGCCAAAAAAACCATGAGGTTAGCAGCATGAACTTTGTACATTTGCCATAAACCACCACGTTCATTAAAGTGCAGGCGCATTTGAACATTACTGTAGCTATGGTAGTAAGAAAGCTTTTCGGTACTTGAATATCATTTCTTTGAACTTCCAAACAAGTTTGTTTCAACATATGTCCGAGTATGTTGTTTCACTATACAGATAAAACTTATTGCCACTACTAGTGAATGTATGTAATCGTTTACAGTACAAGTGGTTTGAATAACACCGCCTGACCCTAGTTACATGATACATCCTGTTAGAAGAGATTACCAAAGGATATAGACACCGTAAATTACAAAGAAAATTACTTTACAGCACTTAAAAGATTAGTCACATTCCTCTCATTATAGGTAAGATCTATATTGGAAATAGAAATTTAAGCTCTT
>NW_013747149.1:0-1526 GCF_000517525.1 Limulus polyphemus
AAAAATGACTGCAGACATTGCTGCAAAAAAGAGGTTGAACTAACCAGGTGCCATCAAGCTGAAGTCAAAGTGACTGAAGAAGTTGAGAATGGTGAAGTGGAACCAAGTATAGATATTAAAGCACAAGAGGAGAAAGACCAAGATTTGAAGCCAATAATTGATTTTTCTAAAATCAAGTGTTTTGTGCTCTGCTTTGGAGAAGGTGTCTATCTTATGCCCTGTGACAAAGAACTATTGGGTACAATGGGACCAGTTGAAGCTTGGAGATGGTATTCTTGTCCAGAGATGGGAAACTGCAGATGGGAAAGCGACGACCTGGCAAACAGTTATACCGAGAAAGTTACGGGAAGTTGTGCTGCGTCAATCGCATGATAGTTTAACAGGAGGACATCTTGGAGTTAAGAAGACATTGAGTCACCTACGGCAGAGATTTTACTGGATAGGTATGAGGCAAGATGTGGAAGAATGGTGCAGGACATGCAGTACATGTTGTGCTAAAAGGGGACCCAAGCATAAGGAACGTGCTCCAATGAAGTTATATCAAGTTGGTGCACCAATGGAAAGAGTAGATGTTGACATTGCTGATCCATTGCCCCAAACTCGTGCTGGAAACAGTTACATTTGTGTGGTGATGTATTATTTCACCAAGTGGCCTGAGGCATATGCAATACCAAATCAGAAATATACAACTGTAGCTTCGGCTATTAATGATTTCTTCTTCAGGTTTGGTATGCCATACGAATTGCATTCAGATCAAGGCCGTAACTTTGAATCAGCTGTGTTCCAGGAATGCTGCAAGTTGTTTGGTATACGAAATACCAGGACAACACCACTCCACCCACAGTCTGGTGGGATGGTAGAAAAGTACAATTGGACACTGGGACAAGAATTGGCAAATTTTTGTAATAGCTGCCAAGATGGCTGGGATGTCTTACTCCCTCCACTGTTGATGGCCTATAGAACAGCAGAGCATGAAGCCACTGGATACACTCCAGCAAAGCTGATGTTTGGTCGGGAACCTCGGTTGCCAGGGGACCTGATAGCAGGACGCTCACCTTACGAAGAGTTGCCTGAAAATGTGTCAGAGTTCGTGAAAGTGTTATCTGAAAGGATGGATGATATTCACCATCAAGTGCATTCAAACTTGAATGAAGCTATGTTATGATAAAAGATCTACTGAAGTCAGCTTTTTACCGGGAGACAAGGTGTGGTTGTATAATCCCAGGAAGACTAAAGAGAAGTCTCCTAAATTGTCTTCTCCATGGGAAGGCCCATATGACATAATGTATCGTCTCTCAGACGTGACTTTTCAAATAAAATGTGGTCGGCGAGGTAAGCCAAAGGTGGTGCATGCCAACAGGCTTTGGAATTATCACGGTCCAGGACATTTCAGTTGGAACGAAGTGAACAACGGGACAAATGACGCTGCTGAAGACGTGGCACCTGAAAAAGCCACTGCCGAAGAAGAATCTCTACCCGGTTTTGAGAAGGAAAACAGTGAAGCTGATTCACACTGAGGACATAAC
>NW_013747150.1:0-3274 GCF_000517525.1 Limulus polyphemus
AATCCCGAGAGATGTAAGAGCTATTACAATATAAATTAAAGACAATAAACAGTCCCGACAGATGTAAGAGCTACTACAATATATATTAAAGACAAGAACAGTCCCCAGAGATGTAAGAGCTATTACAATATATTTTAAAGAGAAGAACAGTTTCCAGAGAGATGTAAGAGCTATTACAGTATAAATTAAAGACAAGAACAGTTTCCTGAGAGATGTATGAGCTATAACAATATAAATTAAATAAAAGAACAGTCTCGAGAGATGTCAGATCTACTACAATATCAATTAAAGACAAGAACAGACCCCAGAGATGTAAGAGCTATTACAATATAAATAAAAGCGATAACAGTTACGAGAGATACAAGAACTATTACAATATAAATTAAAGACAATAACAATCCCGATTGATGTCAGAGCTATTACAATATAAATTAAAGACAAGAACAGTCCCCAGAGATGTAAGAGCTATTAAAATATAAATTAAAGACTAGAACAGTTTCCAGAGAGATGTAAGAGCTATTAAATATAACTTAAAGACAATAACAGTCCCAAGAAATGTAAAAGCCATAACAATATAAATAAAAACAATAACAGTCCCGAGAGATGTAAGAACAATTAAAATATAAATTAAAGACAAGAACAGTCCCAAGAAATGTATGAACTATAACAGTATAGATTAAATACAAGAACAATCTCGAAAGATGTCAGAGCTATTACAATATAAATTAAAGACAAGAACTGTCTCGAGAGAGATTACGAGCTATTACAATATAATATAAAGACAAAAACAGTCATGAGAAATGTATGATCTGTAACAAAAAAGGTTAAATACAAGAACAGTCTCGAGAGATGTCAGAGCTAGTACAATATAAATTAAAGACAAGAACAGACCCCAGAGATATAAGAGCTATTACAATATAAATTAAAGACGAGAACAGTTTCCAGAGAGATGTAAGAGCTATTACAATATAAATTAAAGACAAGAACTGTTTCCTGAGAGATGTAAGAGCTATTAAAATATGAATTAGACAATAACTGTTTTCAGAGATGTAAGAGCTATTGCAATATAAATAAAAGCGATAACAGTGTCGCAAGATATAAGAACTATTACAATATAAATTAAAGACAATAACAATCCGGAGAGATGTAATGGCTATTACAATATAAATTAAAGACGGTAACAGTCCCGAGAGATGTAAGAGCTACTACAATATAAATTAAATACAAAAACAGTCCGGAGAGATGGAAGAGCTATTACAATATAAATTAAAGACAAGAAAGTCCAGAAAGATGTAAAAGCTATTACAATATAAATTAAAGACAATAACAGTTCCGAGATATGTAAGGGCTATAACAATATAAATTAAATACAAGAACAGTTCCGAGAGATGTAAGAGCTATAACAATACAAATTAAAGACAATAACAGTCCCGAAATATGTAAGAGCTATTACAATATAAGTTAAAGACAAGAACAGTCCCGAGAGATGTAAGAGCTATTACAATATAAATTAAAGCGATAACAGTCTCGAGAGATATAAGAGCTATAACAATATAAATTAAAAACAATAACAGTCCCGAGAGATGTAAGATCTATTATAATATAAATTAAAGACAATAACAGTCCCGAGCGGGACTGTTATTATCTTTAATTTATATTATAATAGCTCTTATATCTCTCGGGAATGTTCTGTCATTAATTTTAATTGTAATAGCTCTTACATCACTCGGGACTGTTCTTGTATTTAATAAATATTGTTATAGCTCATACACTTCGCGGTACTGTTTTTGTCTTTAATTTACATTGTAATAGCTCTTACATCTAGAGATGTAAGAGCTATTACATTATAAATTAAAGACAATAACAGTCCCGAAAGATGTATACGGTATTACAATATAAATAAAGACAATAACAATCCCGAAAGATGTAAGAGATATTATAATATAAATTCAAGAAAATAACAGTTCCGAGACATGTAAGAGCTATTACATTATAAATTAAAGACTAGAACAGTTTCCAGAGAGATGTCAGAGCAACTACAATATAAATTAAAGACAATAACAGTCCCGAGAAATGTATGAGCTATTACATTATAAATTAAAGAAAAGAACAGTTTCCAGAAAGATGTAAGAATTATTACAATATAAATTAAAGAAAAGATTTCCTGAGAGATTTAGGAGCTATTACAATATAAATTAAAGACAAGAACAGTTTCCTGAGAGATGTAAGAGCTATTAAAATATAAATTAAACACAATAACATTTTCCAGAGATGTAAGAGCTATAACAATATAAATAAAAGTGATAACAGTTTCGAGAGATATAAGAACTATTACCATATAAATTAAAGACAATAACATCCCGGGAGTTCTTTTCATTAATTTACATTGTAATAGCTCTTACATATCTCGAGACTGTTCTTGTATTTAATTACATTGTAATAGCTCTTACATCTCTCGGGACTGTTCTTGTCATTAATTTACATTGTAATAGCTCTTACATCTGTCGAGACTGTTATTGTCTTTAATTTACAATGGAATAGCTCTTACATCTCTCGGGACTTTTATTATCTTTAATTTATATTGTAATAGCTCTTACATCCTCTGGACTGTTCTTGCCTTTAATTTACATTGTAATAGCTCTTACACCTCTCGATACTGTTTTTGTATTTAATTTATATTGTTATAGCTCTTACATATCTCGGTACTGTTATTGTATTTGATTTATTTTGTAATAGCTCTTACATCTCTCGGGATTGTTCTTCTATTTAATTTATATTGTTATAGCTCTTATGTCTCTCGGGACTCTCTTACATCTCTCGGGTCTGTTCTGTCATTAATTTACATTGTAATAGCTCTTACATCTTTCGGGACTGTTCTTGTCTTTAATTTACATTGTAATAGCTCTTACATCCCTAGGGACTGTCATTGTTTTTAATTTATATTGTAGTAGCTCTTACATCTATCGGGAATGTTCTTCTATTTAATTTATATTGTTATAGCTCTTACATCTCTCGGGACTGTTCTTGTATTTAATTTAAATTGTTATAGCTCATACATTTTCTTACATCTCTCTGGAAACTGTTCTAGTCTTTAATTTATAATGTAATAGCTCTTACATCTCTTGAGACTGTTCTTGTCTTTAATTTATATTATAATAGCCTATTACAGTATAAATTAATAAGAAGAACAGTTTCCAGAAATGTAAGAGCTATTACATTATAAATAAAAGTGATAACAGTTTCGAGAGATATAAGAACTATTACAATATAAATT
>NW_013747151.1:0-1530 GCF_000517525.1 Limulus polyphemus
CCACCTTTTTATATCGGACATTTTTTCAAGGACTAACAAGATAAACAAGGAGGAAAAAATACACTTTTTCAAATACATCCCAATAAATATTACTTTTATGGTACCTCTAATTAACAAAACTATCTCCAAGAAAATATAAACTATAATCAGGAAATCTGAACTGCTGATTAAAGTTATAGAACGGCCAACTTTCAAAATCTCAATATATTACTTTACAACTTAATAATGCTAAATGTCTTTCAAAAGCGTTTTGGCAATCTAAAGATCGATATTTCCCAGTTTACATCTGCCTCACACGTACATTGCAGAAACCGAAAGAACCCTACTCACCGGGATACGAGAACATATTGACTCTCTTTATAAACAACAACAGGAAAAATCGAATATATATTTTTTAACTAATCGTGGATAAATAACACCAGACATGAAACCACCATTCTCCGTACAAATCCTCACCAAAGCCACCAAGTACACTGACAGAAAATCTAAAGAAGCTCTTCTCATCGAACAACTGCAACCACAGATGAATGGGGGCAAAGGATAGCGCCTATAATTATAATTATTTTATTTTTTCATCTTATCTTTTGTTATTTCAATCTGTAACTTTGATAGAACCTTTGTTTATTACAGGTAGTAGTTAATCATTTCAACAATACAATTCTTTCAACAATATGCTTTACTACTTAACATGTCAAATGCACTCTGAAGATTCGATTAAAATTTATTATTTAAACCACTTGAAACGTTCCTGAAAAAACTGTAAAGCGAAACGTTGAGTGTCAAATTAAAGAAACATAACAAATTTGGTGATTTAAGGTCGTTTATTTTTAGTATTAAAAAGTCTGAAACTTGTGTCATTTCCCTGAAATGAGCCGAAGGCCGCCTGATGGGGTCACCTGTTTTAACCACTCGCACAACTATATAGTAGTTTGTTGTCTGTCAGTGTGTCAGACATCATTACATATGAGACGCTTAACGTTGCAATTTGTACTGTCGTGACGTCAGTAAAACGTGCGCATGTCATGAATGCAAGAAAAATTATGCACTCTGTAGGCTACAACACAGCATGACATATGAACGTTAGAAGCAAGAAATAAAAATATGTGTTTTATTTACTCTTGTAGTTATGTAGTTTACCAGGAACTGACTGAAAGAACCAGAAAAGCGATTACCTTGAAACACCATCAATTGTTACAATTACCCGACTTTGTATGTGTCTCAAGTAAGAATCAGTTTTGGTAGCATTTATATACTTCCATTAAAACTGTATGGTCATGACTTAAGAAATAATCTTATTTTTCCTTACAGTATATTCATATTTTCCGTTTTTTGCTTCTTAACTACTATTTAAATTGACATGTTAGTGTATATGGGCTATTTTATTTGAATACAGCATAATGTGAAAAAAATGAAATAATATATGTATCGATATGTATTTATATAAATCACAGTTTATGTTCGTATACCAAATAAATTATGTATTTTTTCTTTAGCCCATGATGTCACCTATCTCTTTCTCAACATCAGTTT
>NW_013747152.1:0-1531 GCF_000517525.1 Limulus polyphemus
ATTTTATTCATGCATAGGGCTGTGCAAAATAGCTCTCAAATCTAGAAAAGTTCCGGACTCTTGGAAGTCCGGAACTATTTTTGCATTCTTTGAGTCCTAAATTGAATTTTTTTCTTGGATTTTAATGGTGAATTTAGCACTTCATGTTTTTTTCAGGAATGAAGTGCTGTGGTTGCACAACACGTTATTAATTTCATGCCATTCTTTTTCTCAATTCAACCAATCAGAATATGTGTTCAGACTCAGATGGGATCAAAACTATCAAGTGGTTGTTGACATCATGAAATCGTCAGCATGTGCTTGTTGCCGTGATAGTAAATAAATACCAATAGCCCCCATTTTCCAGTACTAACCATAGTGATGTTAGGTTAAGCACACTTGGCACCTAGATCTGAAAATATTTGTTGAGGCCTAACTATGATGCATATTGATCAGTATACAACATGTTATGTATATGCCTGTAAAATATATATAGCTACTACATTTATAACCTGTAACTATATGAGGAGTTTGTAAACACTGGATTGGAAGGACTACTGAATTATACTGGAATTGTAGTTTTATACATGCATACACATGCAATGCATGTTGGCTGGTATATATATGTCTCTCTCTCTCTCTATATATATATATATAGAGAGAGAGAGAGAGAGCTACACATGCAGGTTTTATAATTTTTTACATTGCAAAGCCGTATATATAGATAGCTATATGAATTTTTCAAGTTGTACAGATGCATGTATAAATATTCAATGCAAATATAATACAATGTTTCTTAATATAATAGCATATGTTACAAATAAGCCTTGTTAATATTTCTTATGGTTGTTAAATTTCACTCATCCTCTTCTTTGCTGGCTATAGCAAGGCCAGTTACAGTTTTGCTGCAGCTGGCCAGATTCGACCTATGAGTGACATTCTGCACACTCTACAAGGTCGAAAACATGTTAATTAACAATTATGAATTGATTATACTAATATACCTCCCCCTCCCTCCACTTCTGATGGAGTTTGGGTCATGACACTTCTACGACCCTCTTCCACTATGAGGACCCTAAACTCTGGTGGTCCGTTGCTGCATACTATATCTGAAACTAAATATTTTCTAAGTAAAATATATAGGTACAAAATTTCAGCCTCACTTTCATCTAGACTCGCCATAATTTTCACCATCTCCTGCTTACACAATTCTTGCTACTCCTTATAGTCAACTTCAAGGATGGCTAGTATACCTGCAGTATCTATAAAATTTTTAATTACACAGTGTTGGCTGTAATTTGACATTTACCATCAGCCATCACTGTGTATCCCGATCCGATGCTCAAAACTGAGCTTAGTGCTATCTTTTAAACTATGACTTTAGACCTTCGTGGAAAATGGCCAAAATCAATAATAGTGGTAAAAACAAAGTGTGATCCTGTTAGAAGTGTCGTGTCCAAAAAGGCAGAAACCTTGTATATAAACAAATGATCTGCAACATCAATACAGTTGTAACAATAAGTTAATTATTGCTATGGTGCATGTGTCATAC
>NW_013747153.1:0-1527 GCF_000517525.1 Limulus polyphemus
CGTTAAAGTTTACGTCGGAACGAAGTTACGGAAAGTTAATTAACAAACGGAGACGTAGCACTACCATAAGTGTATTCTTAGACATTAAAAAGCATTTGATAGTGTTTGGCACAATGCCACCAATATAAACTAAAACAAGTGAATATCAACGAATCGATAATCAGATGGATATCTAACTTCCTGTCTGATAGAACAGCCCAAGTTAAAGTAAACGATACATTATCTAAAAAATTTAATATTACCGAAGGAGTGTCGCAAGGATCAGTTCTTTCGCCACTCCTATACATATTCTTCGTAAATCACATCCCATTCTCCAACCTAAAATATACATATCATTCTGAATATGTCGACGAGATAGCTGTCTGGAGCATATCTTGAAACCTACTAATGGTAACTGCAAGGGTTCAAAAATCACTGAATTTAATTCTAGAATGGTGTTACAAATGGGGAGTTATATTAAGCTCAACAAAAACACAAGCAATCGCCTTTATAAAAAAAAACTACGAAAATACATGAAAACTCTGAAGAAAATCAAATTAAAGTTACGAGAATCAGAAATAAAAATGAACAATAATATTAAATTTCTTGGCATCACCTTTGACACACGCCTCACATGGGATGAACATATTCAAAACATACACGACTCAATTAGTAAACGCAATAATTATATCAGATTCATTGCCATTAAACATACAGGCTGCACACCAGAAACATCTCTAAAATATATATTAAAAATCATACGTCCCCTAATAGAAACGGCTGGCAGATAACATACAAAATATTAGACAGTCACCTCTAAAAAAAATCCTACAATTACAACAAAACAGAGCAATTAGATTAGCCCTAAGGTTTCCAAAATTCACTCCCGTAAATTATCTGCATAAAATTGGTAACCAACATACTTTAAGGAATAGACTTACCGAGCTTGCCTACAAGTATTACAACAATGCAGACAAAAGAAACTAACTTACAGATGCTCTACACACAATCATAAGCGCTCCGCTCAAACACACATCACCATACAACCTGTTTTGTAAACAGTAACCAAGCAACCACACTAGTTAAGGTTTGAATAATATATTATGTCACGTTGTTTCTAACTACCATGTTTCCTTTCACAGCCACAGCACAAAACAGATAGATTATTCGGTGTCTGTTCTGTGAAAGTGGGTTTTCTCCGGGTACTCTGGTTCCCCCACATCAAATTTCACTTAGGCATTGGACCCATTGGTCCCAACCCCCCTCAATGTTTTCTTCCAAAACAAAATTCTAATACCAACTGGTACTTTTAAACATTAAATATAGTTAAGATAGACTGAAATACCAAGTTGTATGTGTTGGAACTGTTTGCTTCGGTTGCCACTGTGGTCTCTCTGCACCACTGTAATGGGCAGTGTCCTTAGGGCTAGTCGTTGGAGTTTGGCTATACTGCTAATTACACCAAATTTATTCCATTGAGGATTGCAGTGGCAAGTGGAGCTCACAAGTCGCTAACTCAAGGTAATTTATGGTTAGACTAAAGAAACA
>NW_013747154.1:0-1529 GCF_000517525.1 Limulus polyphemus
TCTGGTTGTGCAAATTGGAAAATTAGAGAAGCGGTCAGGAAAAGATTTGTGGATCAATGAAGTCATCTACTATATTTACCGGTGTATAAGACGATCCTAGATTTTTTGAGCATATTAAGCGTATTTTTTTTAGGTTCGGTGTATAGGACAACCTCTATTGTCAAGCAAGTTTAGGAAGTTACTTTTGTAAAGACATTTTTATAAGTTATTTTTAAACTGTGCTAACCTGCGCTCTGTGATAATCAATACAAACACAAGTGTGGTTTGTTATGCTCTTCAAACGCTACAGACAGCTTAATGCGATCAACTTAAGTCACAAACATGAGCTATACAACTTTACAAAGTTTTCATCACAGTTAAACTCCTTTTCTATTACAAAAATAAAAAAACAACAACTAAGCCTTAAAATATAGTGACCTACTATAAAAACATCTTTACACAATTAGTATACGTTACAGAAACAACCTGTTTTTTTTATATAATATTAGCAATATTGTAGTATGAAATGTCTTGAGTAATTGTAACTAGCATGTAAGATAAATAACTTATAGTTTTGAAGAATCGAGACAAATGATACAATCACAAATATGTTATTTTACCCCAGTAGGTGGCATGATGTTAACACACTTACTCAAAAAACAAACGAAAGTAAAATACACAGTTTTGCTTTACTATGCTATTAATTGCAGAATTCTTACTGGAACTCTATCTTTGAACTTGTGAATAACACGAGGGGGTAAAATCAGGCATTATTTTAATAGTAAAAAAGTATCGTCTTTTACACCAGTAAATTCTGTATTTAGTACCAGAGAGGTTAATCGCGGAATATATTAAGCTAATTTTTTAGGGTCTACTTTAGTGCTGGATTTATCCACAGCCATTCTTTATAATTATCTGCTAACTTGCTGACGTTTACAGCTGAAGGAACTTCGCGTAATGAAGAACTTGGTTGTGTCCATAACTTTACTGGCCCAGCATGGCCAGGTGGTTAGGGCGCTTGACTCGCAATCTAAGGGTCGCGGGTTCGAATTCCCATCCCACCAAACATGCTCGCCCTTTCAGCCGTGGGTCGTTATTATGTTACGGTCAATCCCACTATTCATTGGTAAAAGAGTAGCCCAAGAGTTGGCGGTGGGTGGCGATGACTAGCTGTCTTCCCTCTAGTCTTTCATTGCTAAATTAAGACGACGCTAGCTCAGACAGCTCGCTCGTAGCTTTGCGCGAAATTCAAAACAAAGAAACAAACCATAACTTTACTAAACATTATTATGTCTAAACGAATAATTGAATTAATTTTAAAGACAGGTAAACAAGTTTAAAGCCAATACGTTATTATATTCAGCCACTCTTAAAACAGTCGTTCTTTACCGGTATATCGGTACTTTTGAAAGTACACCAGTCGTTAGTTACGATACTGGTCTAAAGCCTCGCGCACTTTGGCCGTGAAAAAATTGGTATACAGGTAAACAAGTTTAAAGCCAATACGTTATTATATACAGCCACTCTTAAAACAGTCGTTCTTTACCGGT
>NW_013747155.1:0-2458 GCF_000517525.1 Limulus polyphemus
TACTTAATATATTAACACGTATTCAGTAATGAATCAATACTTATATACTTAATATATTAACAGGTACTCAGTAATGAACCAACACGTATATACTTAATATATTAACAGGTACTCAGTAATGAACCGACACTTGAATACTTAATATATTAACAGGTATTAAGCAATGAAACAACACTTATATACTTAATATATTAACAGGTACTCAGTAATAAACCAACACTTATATACTTAATATATTAACAGGTACTCAGTAATAAACCAACACTTGTATACTTAATATATTAACAGGTACTAAGCAATGAAACAACACTTATATACTTAATATATTAACAGGTACTCAGTAATAAACCAACACTTGTATACTTAATATAATAACAGGCACTCAGCAATGAACCAACACGTATATACTTAATATATTAACACGTATTCAGTAATGAATCAACACTTATATACTTAATATATTAACAGGTACTCAGTAATGAACCAACACTTATATACCTAATATATTAACAGGTACTCAGTAATAAACCAACACTTATATACTTAATATATTAATAGGTACTCAGTAATGAACCAACACTTATATACTTAATATATTAATAGGTACTCAGTAATGAACCAACACTTGTATATTAATATATTAACAGGTACTTAGTACATCAACCAACACTTATATACTTCGTCATTTTATTTAAGATTCATTAAAATGTTTTACATAAGCATGTAACTTATTAGATTTATTTTGTGTCCAGAGATTGTGAAAACATTTTTGTTGAACTTT
Source organism: Limulus polyphemus (assembly GCF_000517525.1). Classification (NCBI taxonomy): domain Eukaryota; kingdom Metazoa; phylum Arthropoda; class Merostomata; order Xiphosura; family Limulidae; genus Limulus; species Limulus polyphemus. The sequence continues at coordinate 782 of NW_013747155.1, forward strand.
TACTGTACATTAAAAGTCCTCCAGCAAGTACAGAATTATAACTTTATGGTGACATGGGCTGCAAAACAACTCATAATAGCTCATACTGGATAATTCTTGGTGGCAGTGTAGCTTGCTGAGGCTGCCCCAAAATGTGCTTTATCCTCTCCTGTAGCCCCTACACCAAACAAACAATGCTTAATGTTTAAAAGCTGGGTTCATTTCTAAATACTATAATACATGCTTCAATCTTTTGTCTAGCCCACATCAACTCCTCACTGGCACTGACTGGTAACAAATACCATATCACCACAGAATGAAGAAAGACAGATTGACTCACATGTGAGTGAGTATATAACAATTTCAGAAACACAAGAAGTTAAGATATCATATATAACTACACACCACACCGAGATCTAACAGTAAGTTCAGTTCTCAAGTTTAAATAAATTAAACCACATATACAAAAGGTGCCTTTACACTCCTGTACAAACATACAGATGAGAAGTTTATAAACTAGAGGCATGAAACTGTCAAGTGTAATTAACTGTATTTTAATTTTACTTTATTACTATATTGATGTACATGAAATTTCTATATATTCATTCTAGTAATATCTTTAAACAATATTTCAAGTTTAACAGTTTTTAATATTCTCAGTACAGTTACTCTTTTGTAAAGAAAACACATCTATGAAGGTAGGTGTTACCTTCATTTACAACTGTGATGTGGAACACACATCTGTGAAGTTAGGTGTAACCTTCATTTAAACTGTGATGTGGAACACACATCTGTGAAGTAAGGTGTAACCTTCATTTACAACTGAGATGTGCAACACACATCTGTGAAGTTAGGTGTTACCTTCATTTACAACTGTGATGTGGAACACACATCTGTGAAGTTAGGTGTTATCTTCATTTACAACTGTGATGTGGAACACACATCTGTGATGTAAGGTGTTACCTTCATTTACAACTGAGATGTGCAACACACATCTGTGAAGTTAGGTGTTACCTTCATTTACTGATGTGGAACACGTTACCTTCATTTACTGTGATGTGGAACACACATCTTCACAAATGTGTGTTCCACATCACATTTGTAAATGAAGGTAACATCTTACATCACATTTAGGTGTAACCTTCATTTACAACTGTGATGTGGAACACACATCTGTGAAGTTAGGTGTAACCTTCATTTACAACTGTGATGTGGAACACACATCTGTGAAGTAAGGTGTTACCTTCATTTACAACTGTGATGTGCAACACACATCTGTGGAGTTAGGTGTTACCTTCATTTACAACTGTGATGTGCAACACACATCTGTGAAGTTAGGTGTTACCTTCATTTATAACTGTGATGTGCAACACACATCTGTGAAGTTAGATGTTACCTTCATTTACAACTGTGATGTGGAACACACACATCTGTGAAGTTAGATGTTACCTTCATTTACAACTGTGATGTGGAACACACACATCTGTGAAGTTAGATGTTACCTTTATTTACAACTGTGATGTGGAACACACATCTGTGAAGTAAGGTGTTACCTTCATTTACAACTGTGATGTGGAACACACATCTGTGAAGGTAGGTGTTACCTTCATTTACAACTGTGATGTGCAACACACATCTGTGAAGTAAGGTGTTACCTTCATTTACAACTGTGATGTGCAACACACATCTGTGAAGTAA
>NW_013747156.1:0-4019 GCF_000517525.1 Limulus polyphemus
GTAGCTTTGCGCGAAATTCAAAACAAACAAACATAAAATTAATGATGCATTGATATTATCATAATTTATTATAATTGCTTTTTTATAAGTTTTTTACTGAAGCAGTTGGTAAACGTGGTTTTCCCGTTAAATTAACAAAGTTCAGTATAATGACACGAGATACGTGGAGCGAGTGTCGGTAGTAAACTGTATTAGATTTCTTTTTTGTGCTCATATTAAAGGGCAAAGTGAGTATCTTAATGAAAGGACTAAATCGACTAAGCCTAAAGAAATTTCGCGTAGAATTCAACATTCTACTATTGTGTAACAGACGTGTTTTACATATTTTTACTTTCTTCTACTAAATACCTTTTCAAGTGAACATATATGTCTGTTTATATAGCTTTAACGTACCGGCGACAGGCATTAAGTTCGAAGCAATTGGAAGGTTCTGATCGATATTCGTTACATTACATTTACGCTACATGAATAGCCGTACCCCGTCGTTGCTGGATTCAGCATATACTTCATCTGAACTTTTGATTAATTTGTAAAGGAATAAGAACAATGACAAGCATTGTTGAAGTAGCACATAATTCAATTAAACTTTTGATTTATTGTAAAGGGCTAATAACAATGACGAACATTGTTAAAGTAACATAATTCAATTAAATTTTTGATTAATTTGTGAAGGACTAACAACAATAACAAGCATTGTTAAAGTAACATAATTCAATTAAACTTTTGATTAACTTGTAAAGGGCTAAGAACAATGACGGTTTTTGTTAAAGCAGCAAATACTTCAACAGAGCATTTGATTAATTTGTAAAGGGCTAAGAACAATAACAAGCATTGTTAAAGTAACATAATGCAATTAAACTTTTGATTAACTTGTAAAGGGCTAATAACAATGACGAACATTGTTAAAGTAACATAATTCAATTAAACTTTTGATTAATTTGTGAAGAAATAAGAACAATGACAAGCAATGTTGAAGTAACACATAATTCAATTAAACTTTTGATTAAATTGTAAAGGGCTAAGAACAATGAAAAGGATTGTTAAAGCAGTACATAATTCAATTAAACTCTGAATTAACTTGTAAAGGGCTAAGAACAATGAAAAGGATTGTTAAAGCAGTACATAATTCAATTAAACTTTTGATCAACTCGTAAAGGGCTAAGAACAATTACGAACATTGTTAAAGTAACATAATTCAATTTAACGTTTGATTAACTTCTAAAGATCTAAGAACAATAACGGGTTTTGTTAAAGCAGCACATATTTCAGCTGAGCATTTGATTGATTTGTAAAGAACTAAAAGCTTGAAAATGATCAAAACGTCGTACCTGTTTTAAAAATATTCTTCCTTACTGTAAAAGCTGTAACTTATTTAAAATAACGGGCATTGTTAAAGGGTCAGGGATTGTTTACTCGTATACGAAAGTCTAGTTGGTGAAGACTCATTTACAGGCGGCGAAGTAGTGGTAAAAACGTAAAAACGCCCATAAAACCGCAAAACGCAAAACTGAATATTTGTATGTACTCCCCGCATGGACCTAATGAACCTCCATACCAATTTTGGTGAAGATCCATTCACACTCTGCGAAGTAGTTACTTGGGCATTCAACAGACAGCAGACAGTACTATTATATTTATATAGATTTGGCAAATAATAACAATTAGAAAACACACAACAATAATAGCTAGGCAACTACAGTCAGTCAGTAGACCCGTAACGATAGTAACCAGTCAAATAACAACAGCTACCAGAAACTAATAATTAATGACAGATATTTTGAAACCAACAAATCCAATTAACAAAGTCTGTCTAACAGCATTCAGATAAATAACTGCTATCAGGTATAACACAATATTTAGGAATTTATCACTCGTATGTCATTATTAAAAGAACAAACGATACCTCAGCAACACATGAACTAAATGACCAGGTCATATACCCCCTAAGATTCAAGCATATACGTCCTAGTTTAGAACTGCAGGCCAGTACGTACGTAGTGGACGTTAACCGAATAGCAGGATTGACTATCACAGTTATAACTCCCAGAGGTGTAGGAGGCAAATTAAAAGTGGGCTCTGGAAGCTCTTGGGTTCTGGATTAAATTTTATACATTCTTCTGTTTTTCCTGGGAGCAATTTTCATAATTTTGATACACACGGGGACAGGTTGAAAAGTGGGGGCCAAACCCCCGCTTCCCACAACACTGATTCCCCCATATCTGAAAGTATAGAGCATTTTTAACGGCAATTCTCGACTGAAACGCTGGATTTTGTGGAACGTAGCCCGATATACTAACCATTAAGCCAAGTCTGCCACATAACAAGCGAGTCGAAATATTCAATCAGCTATCACACATACACGTACCTAGTACATTTATTTCAATGACTAGGAGTGAAAATCCAACATTTATTACACATGCTATGCAATGCACGCAAGACGAATTATGTTAGTCTACTGGTGTTTAAAGCTCCACATGTTAAATACTAGAGAAATCCATATACTAAAAAGTAGCACCTCTCTCTCTTCCAACAGGGATCGAGTCTCCATATTCTTGAAATTGTATAAAATTATAATGAGGAATATATGTCTTAAAACTGGTATATCTTAAAACTGGATGATGTAAACAGTTTGTTTAACGTGAATCTCTATGGTAAGTTTCTGTATAGTTCTTTGTTTATTTTTAATGTGTTTGTAATCTTATGGAACACAAATGTTGGTATATAACATGAAACTATTGAAGAACGAGTGTGATGCTCGGTAGGTATGTTTGTTTTGAATTTCGTGCAAGGCTACACGAGGGCTATCTGCGCTAGCCGTCCCTAATTTAGCAGTGTAAGACTAGTCATCACCACCCACCGCCAACTCTTGGGCCACTCTTTTTACCAACGAATAGTGGGATTGACCGTCACATTATAACGCCCTCACGGCTGAAAGGGCGAGCATGTTTGGTGTGGCGGGGATTCGAACCCGCGACCCGCAGATTGCGAGTCGAGCTCCCTAACCACCTGGCCATGCTGGGCCGATGCTCAGTAGGTGTGTGTATGTATATATATATAGATTTTCAATTCCCCAATTTTCTTAAGTTACCAGACAACACGCTAATTATCTTACTTGTATATGTTAAAACTTGCATAATATTTACAGGTTGTTGAAAGGACAACTATAAAATGATAATGGTGAATTTAAAATGTTTGAAATGTAGGTGTGTTATGTGTTACTGCATGTAGTAGGGATCCCTAACGTTAATGGAAAGCTATCATCAGCATACACCATCTTTGCACCAGTTCGACTTTATGAATCCAGAAGAAGAAAAAAAAATCGTAACACGGATTTAGGTTTTAAGTGAAAGAAATTTCACAAACTGGGGTATTCAGAGTTTTAAAAGTCCTCCTACGTCCCGCTCGCGATGAATTACCTATTAAATCCACAATAGTTTTTATGATTCGGGTGGAGAAATGCCTGTTTGGGTGCTGCACACGGAGAACTTAAGTTCAGGTTAATTAAAAGTAGCAGAAATATCTGAAGGCGCTGCATGCAGAGAAAAATCGACGAGGCCAGAAGTCTGACATCGATGGAGAGACGAGAAGTAAGGCGATAAACATTCGACAAAGCTCATTAAACAAAAACGTCCCGCGATCAGGGTCACTGGGTGGCTGGGATCTGTAAATTCCATGTGGCAGTTAATGTGTTTTTAGTTTCTGCTTTTCGAGAGTAATTGAGTGCTAGAGATGTTAATTTTTCGTTGACTGATTGAAGGTTACATGTTTTGTGCATAAACTTAATCGGTATAAATTTAGGAAGCCTTAAGGATTTCTTATTTTACTGGAAGACTATCATCATTCTGCACCATCCTTGCACAAGTTCTGTGTTAGGGATCCTGCGTGTTACTGCATGTAGTAGGGATCCTAACCTTACTGGAAAGCTATTACCAGACTGCACCATCCTTGCACAAGTTCTGTGTTGGGAATCCCGAGTGTTACTACATATAGTAGGGATCTATAACCTTACTGGAAAGCTA
>NW_013747157.1:0-2252 GCF_000517525.1 Limulus polyphemus
TTAATGTTGAACTGTAGTGATGTATTAATGTTGAACTGTAATGGTGTGTTAATGTTGAACTGTAATGGTGTATTAATGTTGAACTAACGAAGCTACAAAGGTTTCTTCTCCTCACAGTGTTTCTGTGTAACCAGAATACACAATAAACCTAACTAGAGTATTTTTATTTCCGGTTCTCATCCGAAGTTTCTTGTTTCCTACTCAAATTCTCAACATTTCGTACATGAAAAGAAAAGTAAGTGAAAAACGGGAAAACAATTTCCCCAGAATCCGTAGGGGGGGGGGGGTGTTGCTTATTGTTGTTTCTTCTGCCAGAAACGATGGCAAGTGCGAAACATCCATGATTATCTCGTGTCAACACCGCCACATCCGCCCGCATAAGCCATGTTTATCACACATTGCACGTACGGTCATCGCTTTAAACTTTTAATTAGTCACCTCCTTGCGGTGGTGTTATTAGACAGGACAGCGAGTGATTCAGAGTTTGAAACCTGACTCGTTGTTTTTTTTCCCTGTAACAGAATACTGTCCACGAGTCTTTTGTTTCGGTTGGCGATTTATTCCTTTTAGGCGCAAAAAAATAAATAAATAAATAAATTGGGCAAGTAGGTCAGTAAACCGACACTTTAGTGGTCAGAAAACTAGACAGGTGGAATGGGATGAAGAGGTGTTGTCCAGTGCCGAAACCCGCAAGCTGACGAGACTTGCTTGATACCAATACTGATGAGAGTCGGCGTATTAGCATGTAAGAACCCTAATCAAGAACTTCCGCTAAGACATACGCTTTCATAGAGACGTTATTGTCCCTTACATAAGACGAAAGTCATTAATAAGTTAAGAACGTTTGTTTCTTAAGTAAATTATACATTTAAATAAAACAGACAAGCGAAGCACGCACAGCTATCACATATTTCCGTTACAAACTTCCCAACTCAAAAACTTGTGATCTGAGGAAACGCATTCTAAGTCACGTACACGTTACACAAAAATACCAAGACTGAGAACACGCGGTCAGCATGTACAGAAGAAGAACAGACAAAATCGTTGATCTACGCCCCCGCACCTAACTTCCCTCGTGGCAATCCTCACACGAATCCGATACGAGCGCTGACAGCTACTCGTTTTATGACAAAGAATGTCATTCTCTTTTATTGGGAACAGGCTGTCTGTCATAATGTAAGAGTCACACCAGAAGTCGTAAAGGTCAAAGGTGAAATTCAACCTTCACTAACACGTTTGGCTTTTCAACTTCAATTGAACTGCACTTGTTTGCCAACGGTAGTAGTTGGAGGAAGAAGTGGAGCACTGAAGAGATGACCAAACAGAGTGGTAGGAACACTGAAGCACAGAAGACATGACCCAACTGAGTGGTAGGAACACTGAAGCACAGAAGAGATGACCAAACTGAGTGGTAGGAACACTGAAGCACAGAAGATATGACCAAACGGAGTGGTAGGAACACTGAAGCACAGAAGACATGACCAAACTGATGGTAGGAACACTGAAGCACAGAAGACATGACCAAACTGCTTCAGTGTTCCTACCATCAGTTTGGTCATGTCTTCTGTGCTTCAGTGTTCCTACCACTCCACAGAAGACATCACCAAACTGATGGTAGGAACACTGAAGCACAGAAGACATGATCAAACTGAGTGGTAAGAACACTGAAGCACAGAAGACATGACCAACTGAGTGGTAGGAACACTGAAGCACAGAAGATGATGACGATGTAAACAGATATGCCCTTCAGCATTCTGTCCATCGCGGGGAATCGAACCCCGAATTTTTACGATGTAAGTCCATACGCTTACCGGCTAGCCCACCGGGAGACCCAAGATGAAGTGGTTGCTGGAAACGAAAGTGGATCTTTCCTTTTTTTAAAAAAATTGTCCTTTACGGATATTCTAATTTTAACTCACTGTCCCCTTATGATAACTCTTGTCCATTTCTTGCTGTCAAATTAACATATTCTGTAAATGAGCTACTTACTGTCAAGAGCTCACTTCAGCATTCCTTAAGATTCTATACCACACAAACACAGAAAGTGAAAATCATCACTACCACTCCACCTTCTGAGGATCTAGAAATAAAATACTATTGGGATTATGGCCGGAAATGTAGATAACATAGCAATGGTGCTCATCTGATAAATCATTCCGTTCTATTCGTTTTATGACCTTACATACCGTTGGCCCATTATATAATGTTAGCTTCAGTATTTACTAAGTTTGGCCCGGCATGGCTAGCCTGGT
>NW_013747158.1:0-3267 GCF_000517525.1 Limulus polyphemus
CACATGGATTTCCTTTAGTACGAGTGACTTAAATAGTTCCCAATAGCTAATATCGTTCTGTGGCCCACTGTTGACTTTAGTCGGTAGCCAAGGTGTTAATTAATTCATATATTTATAACATATCTACATGATTTTACATAAGTCCGAGTGGATTAAAAAAGATTCAATAACTACTATCGTTCTATGGCCAACTGTTGACTTTAATCTGCAGTCAATGTGTTAATTAACTGATATATTTACAACATATCTACATGGGTTTCCATATGTCCGAGTGGATTAATTAGGACCCAATAGTTAGTATTGTTCTATGACCCACTGTTGACTTTAGTCGGCAGCCAATGTGTTAATTAACTCATCTATTTACAACATATCTACATGTGTTTCTTTAAGTCCGAGTGGATTAAATAGGACCCAATAGCTAAGATCGTTCTATGACCCACTGTTGACATTAGCCTGCAGCCACTGTGTTAATTAACTGATATATTTACAACATATCTACATGGGTTTCCATAAGTATGACTGGACTAAATAGGACCCAATAGCTAGAATCGTTCTATGACCCACTGTTGACATTAGTCTGCAGTCAATGTGTTATTCAACTCATATATTTACAACATATCTACATGTGTTTCCTTAAGTCCGAGTGGGATATGTTGTAAATATATCAGTTAATTAACACTTTGACAGTAGAATAAAGTCAACAGTGGGTCATAGAACGATACTAGTTATTGGGTCCTATTTAATCCACTCGGACTTAAGGAAACACATGTAGATATGTTGTAAATAGATGAGTTAAATAAAACATTGGCTGCCTACTAAAGTCAACAGTGGGTCATAGAACGATACTAGCTATTGGGTCCTATTTAATCCAGACAGACTAAAGGAAACACATGCAGTTACGTTGTAAACATATAGGTTAATTAACACATTGGCTGCCGACTAAAGTAAACAGTGGGTCATAGAACGATACTAGCTATTGAGACCTATTTAATCCAGACAGACTAAAGGAAACACATGTAGATATGTTGTAAATATATCAGTTAATTAGCACATTGGCTGCCAACTATAGTCTACAGTGTGTTATAGAACGATACTAGTTGTTTGGTCCTTTTTAATCCACTCGGACTTATGGAAACCCATGTATATATGTTGTAAATATATCAGTTAAATAACACATTGACAGCAGAATAAAGTCAACAGTTGGTCATAGAACGATACTAGCTATTGGGTCCTATTTATTCCACTCGGACTTAAGGAAACACATGTAGATATGTTGTAAATATATGAGTTAATTAAAAAACTGAATGCAGAATAAAGTCAACAGTGGGTCATAGAACGATACTAGCAATTGGGTCCTATTTAATATAGAACGATACTAGCTATTGGGTCGTATTTAATCACTGGGAGTAAAGGAAACCCTTGTTAAATATATGAGTTAATTAACACATTGACCGCAGACGAAAGTCAACAGTGGGTCGTAGATATGTTGATGTGTTTCCTTTAGTCTGTCTTGATTAAATAGGTCTCAATAGCTAGTATCGTTCTATGACCCACTGTTGACTTTAGTCTGCAGCCAGTGTGTTAATTAACTCATATATTTACAACATATCACATGGATTTCCTTTAGTCCAAGTGGATTAAATAGGACCCAATAGCTAGTATCGTTCTATAACCACTGTTGACTTTATTCTGCAGTAAATGTGTTAATTAACTGATATATTTACAACATATCTACATGGGTTTCCATAAGTCCGATGTATTAAAAAGGATTCAATAACTACTATCGTTCTATGGCCCACTGTTGACTTTAGTCTGCAGTCAATGTGTTAATTAACTTATATATTTACAACATATCTATATGTGTTTCCTTAAGTCCCACTGGATTAAATAGGACCCAATAGCTAGTATCGTTCTATTACCCACTGTTGACTTTATTCTGCAGCCAGAGTGTTAATTAACTCATATATCTACTACATATCACAAGGGTTTCCTTTACTCCGAGTGATTAAATAGGATCCAATAGCTAGTATCGTTCTATGACCCACTGTTTTACTTTAGTCGGCAGCCAATGTGTTAATTAACTCATATATTTACAACATATCTACATGGTTTTCCATAAGTCCGAGTGGATTAAATAGGACCCAATAGCTAGCATCGTTCTGTGACCCACTGTTTACTTTAGTCGGCAGCCAATGTGTTAATTACCTGAAATATTTACAACATATCTACATGGGTTTCTATAAGTCCGAGTGGATTAAATAGGACCCAATAGCTAGTAAAGTTCTATGACCCACTGTTGACTTTAGTCGACATCCAATGTGTTAATAAGCACATTGACTGCAGACTAAAGTCAACAGTGGGCCATAGAACGATACTAGCTAATGGGTCCTATTTAATCCAAACGGACTTTAGGAAGCAAATGTAGATATGTTGTAAATAGATGAGCTTATTAACACATTGGCTGCCGACTAAAGTCAACAGTGGGTCATAGAACTTTACTAGCAATTGGTTCCTATTTAATCCACTCGGACTTATAGAAACCCATGTCGATATGTTGTAAATATTGCGTTTATTTAACACATTGGCTACTGACTAAAGTCAACAGTGGGTCATAGAACGATACTAGCTATTGGGTCCTATTTAATCCACTCGGACTAATGGAAACCCATGTAGATATGTTGTAAATATATCAGTTAATTAACACATTGACTGCAGACTAAAATCAAAAGTGGATCATAGAACGATACAAGCTATTGGGTCCTATTTAATCCACTCGGACTTAAAGAAATATATGTAGATATGTTTTAAAGATATGAGTTAATTAACACCTTGGCTGCCGACTAAAGTCAACAGTGGGTCATAGAACGATATTAGCTATTGGGTCCTATTTAATCCACTCGGACTAAAGGAAATCCATGTGATATGTTGTAAATATATGAGTTAATTAACACACTGGCTTCAGACTTAAGTCAACAGTGGGTCATAGAACGATACTAGCTATTGGGTCCTATTTAATCCACACGGACTTAAGGAAACACATGTAGATATGTTGTAAATAGATGAGTTAATTAACTGATATAATTAGTAGATATGTTGATGTGTTTCCTTAAGTCCGACTGGATTAAATAGAACCCAATAACTAGTAACGTTCTATGGCCCACTGTTGACTTTAGTCTGCAGTCAATGTGTTAATTATCTCATCTATTTACAACATATCTACATGTGTTTCCTTAAGTCCGTGTGGATTAAATAGTTCTCAATAGCTAG
>NW_013747159.1:0-690 GCF_000517525.1 Limulus polyphemus
TGACCCACTGTTGACTTTATTCTGCAGTCAACGTGTTAATAAGCTCATCTATTTACAACATATCTACATGTGTTTCCTAAAGTCCGTGTGGATTAAATAGGACTCAATAACTAGTATCTTTCTATGGCCCACTTTTGACTTCAGTTTGCAGTCAATGTGTTAATTAATTGATATATTTACAACATATCTTCATGGGTTTCAAAAAGTCCGAGTGGATTAAATAGGACCCAATAGCTAGTATCGTTCTATAACCAACTGTTGACTTTATTGTGAAGTAAATGTGTTAATTAATTGATATATTTACAACATATCTACATGTGTTTCCTTTAGTCTGTCTTGATTAAATAGGTCTCAATAGCTAGTATCGTTCTATGACCCACTGTTGACTTTAGTCGGCAGCCAATGTGTTAATTAACTCATATATTTACAACATATCTAAATGTGTTTTTTTTAAGTTCGAATGGATTAAATAGGACCCAATAACTAGTATCGTTCAATGCCCCACTGTTGAATTTAGTCTGCAGTCATTGTGTTAATTAACTGATATATTTAAAACATATCTACATGGGTTTCCATAAGTCCGAGTGGATTGAATAGGACCCAATAGCTAGTATTGTTCTTTGACCCCCTGTTGACTTTAGACGGCAGCCAATGTGTTAATTAACTCATCTTTTTACAACATATCTATAT
>NW_013747160.1:0-1527 GCF_000517525.1 Limulus polyphemus
GAATACGGATGGGAAAGCACCTTGGGAAGCATATAGAGCACAGTTTGAGCTCCTGGCAGAGATGAATGGATGGACAGAGGAGCAGAAAGCAGTACATCTGGCAACGAGTTTGAAGGGACAGCCACTGGAAATACTTGGACAGTTGTCAGCAGACGACAGGTACGACTATAGAGCAGCTCTAGAACTCAGGTGGAACCCAAAATCACTCGGAAGTCTACAGGGCTAGGCTTAAGACGAGAGCCCGTGCAAAACGGGAGAGCCTGCAAGAGCTGGCACAGGATTTGGAAAGTATGGCACACAAGGCCTACCCAACTACACCACCCAATGTCCTCAAGTTGTTGCTGAGGGATCAGTTTGTAGATGCCTTGGACAGTCCACAACTGAAGATACAAGTAAAGCAAGCACACCCCTCTACTATGCAAGATGCAATGGCCAGAGCTCTTGAATTCGAATCCTGTGTTAAGTCCAGCACAAAGGTATCAAGGTTGGTACTGTCATCAGGATTCAAGGCCAGAAAAGGTCAGCTTTTAGAGAGGTTTGAGGGACTTTGCTGGCACTGTAATGAACCTGGGCACAAGAAAGCTCAATGTTGGCAACTTCAACACAGGGTAGATGGCCCCAGCAGGAAAGGCTGCTACCCAGAAAGGTTGTTGGAACTGTGGAGAGCAAGGACATATGAGGAGCCAGTGTAAGAAGAATATTACCAATAAGTCAGCCTCAAGGAAACCAATAGTGGTTCGTGTTGATGGACGCCTACCAACCCCGATTGTGAAAGTCCCAACAGGTAAGTGTATAATGCCAAGCACACATAGTGTCTATGTGACAGGACATTCGACAAGGTTGTGGGTACAAGTGTGGGTAACTATTGAGCTCATAGGCATGAAGGACAGACACGAAGGATACTTGGCTGACATTGAAGACCAATGCATATTAAGGTTGGACTACTTACTACCGAGGAAGCTTGTAATTAATTTTGATAAAATGACGTTTGGGAACAACAAAGGCCAATTTCTGGTAAAAGTTAAAAGAAAGGTTGGACTAACCAGGTGTCATCAAGCTGAACTCAAAGTGACTGAAGAAGTTGATGATGGTGAAGTGGAACCAAATATAGATATCAAAGCAGAACAAGAGAAAGACCAAGATTTGAAGCCAATAACTGATTTTCTAAAAACAAGTGTTTTGCACCCTGTTTGGGAGAAGGTGTCTTGCTTAAGCCCTGTGACAAAGAACTATTTGGCACAATGGGACCAGTTGAAGCTTGAAGATGGTATTCTTCTCCATAGATGGGAAAGTGACGACCTGGCAAACGGTTATACCGAGAAAGTTTAACAGGAGGACATCTGGGAGTTAAGACGACATTGAGTCACCTACGACTGAGATTTTACTGGATAAGTATGAGGCAAGATGTGGACGAATGGTGCAGGACATGCAGTACATGTTGTGCTAAAAAGGAACGTGCTCCAATGAAGTTATGTCAAGTTGGCACACCAATGGAAAGAGTAGCTGTTGACATTGCTGGTCCTTTGC
>NW_013747161.1:0-3060 GCF_000517525.1 Limulus polyphemus
CCCACTTAACATATTGGTATGTCATCAATCCAACTATCATTCATAGAACGTGTAATACGCATGTCACTCTCCCACTTAAAATATTGGTATGTCATCAATCTAACTATCATTCATAGACCGTGTAATACACATGTCACACTCCCACTTAAAATTTTGGTATGTCATCAGTCCAACTGATGAAACGGACTTTGGGAAACCATCGTCCTCGTAAACTATATGTATTATGTAAATACCAGGAAATAGTGACATGCTTTTAACATGACAGCCTTACGATGAAACCTATAGCAATGGAAACTACGAAGGGGCTAATTTTTACGATGCACGGTCGTCAGATGGAGTATGACCGAACGTATCTGTATAGATTGTAAATAAGTTGTAAGGCCCTCAAACTTTTTTAATATAACATACTCAGCCAAACCTAAGGCCCTCAAACTTTTTTAATATAACATACTCAGCCAAACGTAAGGCCCTCAAACTGTTTTAATATAACATACTCAGCCAAACGTAAGGCCCTCAAACTGTTTTAATATAACATACTCAGCCAAACATAAGGCCCTCAAACTGTTTTAATATAACATACTCAGCCAAACGTAAGGCCCTCAAAGTGTTTTAATATAACATACTCAGCCAAACGTAAGGCCCTCAAAGTGTTTTAATATAACATACTCAGCCAAACGTAAGGCCCTCAAAGTGTTTTAATATAACATACTCAGCCAAACGTAAGGCCCTCAAACTGTTTTAATATAACATACTCAGCCAAACGTAAGGCCCTAAAACTGTTTTATCATAACATACTCAGCCAAACGTAAGGCCCTAAAACTGTTTTAATATAACATACTCAGCACAAACGTAAGGCCCTCAAACTGTTTTGATATAACATACTCAGCCAAACGTAAGGCCCTAAAAGTGTTTTAATATAACATACTCAGCACAAACGTAAGGCCCTCAAACTGTTTTGATATAACATACTCAGCACAAACGTAAGGCCCTCAAACTGTTTTGATATAACATACTCAGCCATACGCAAATCAACATGAAATAAAGAGAAACTTTTTACAGGGATGTTTCATTATGTAAACATAAGTATACTGTGTATTAAAAGTCGGAACAATCTGTTTGATGTTCTGTTTATTTAACTTGATTGGTTGTTGGAGTCTTCATTCTCTTCTTCTCGTCCGTCTACTGGTTGAGAACTAATACTATGAACTAGAAATAACGCAGTGATTTCAACACTAGATAAACTATGTTTTGTTTTCTCATATGTTTATTTTGTTAATTAATATAATAAACAAAACGTTTCAGAACTCGATAGAGTAAATATATAAATCTATATATCTTTATAGGCTGAATGAATGCAATAAATACAAACAAGAAATAGGAATGTTATAGTTACAGCACGTGGTTTATACGTATAACATACAACAGTGTGTTTCTTAACCCCTTCCCTACTAAGGGTTTCATATCTTCAGAATAATTTCTTCTTTGTTATCAATCATCAGTTTTTGTACTAAATATGGTCATTCATACACAGCGAAAAATTACAAAGAACCTTTCATTGGCTAAAAACAAAATTCAAATTTAATTGATAATGCACCAAAAAATGAAATAATCGTAAAATATTTTAATTAAGTTTCGTGTTTAAAATAACATTCAAGTCCTGTTTTTAGTTCAAGAATTCGTTGTTGGAGAATACAACCTAACAGATCTACATGTAGGGTTAGGTTGTGTTAAACAGTTCGTGGTTCAGGGTTGAATTATATAAACTAACAGATCTACCAGTAGGGTTAGGTTGTGTAATACAGCTAGTGGTTCAGGGATGAATATTATAAACTAATAGATCTACCTGTAGGGTTATGTTGTGTTAAACAGCTAGTGGATCAGGGTTGAATTATATAAACTAACAGATCTACCTGTAGGGTTAGGTTGTGTAATACAGCTAGTGGTTCAGGGTTGAATGATATAAACTAACAGATCTACCTGTAGGGTTAGGTTGTGTTAAACAGCTAGTGGTTCAGGGTTGAATTATATAAACTAACAGATCTACCTGTAGGGTTAGGTTGTGTTAAACAGCTAGTGGTTCATGGTTCAATTAAATAAACTAACAGATCTACCTGTAGGGTGAGATTTTGCAAGTGGCGTTCCATTGGATCGACAGTCACCCATAGAGCTAATAGGAAAATATCAACTAACACCAGAACACACACTATTCCTATGAGCTGTTGGTCTTTCAGAAGCTGAAAATACAAAAAGGAAACAGAAACTTACAAAGAAACAAATAATTCATAATGCTGTCATCAGAAAATTTAAATATGTCGATGTTTTAAACCTGCACGTTTTATGTTACAGAAAAAGAAACTTTAATATACAATCACTTGATAAACATATACCGTGTTGATTACCACAACCACCACTAGATAAACATATACCGTGTTGATTACCTCAACCATCACTTGATAAACATATACCGTGTTGATTACCACAATCACCATTAGATAAACATACACAGTGTTGATTACCACAACCACCATTAGATAAAGATATACCGTGTTGATTACCACAACCATCACTAGATAAACATATACAGTGTTGATTACCTCAACCATCACTAGATAAACATACACAGTGTTGATTACCACAACCACCATTAGATAAACATACACAGTGTTGATTACCACAACCACCATTAGATAAACATATACCGTGTTGATTGCCTCAACCATCACTAGATAAACATATACAGTGTTGATTACCACAACCACCACTAGATAAACATACACCGTGTTGATTGCCTCAACCATCACTAGATAAACATATACCGTGTTGGTTATTACAATCACCCTTAGATAAACATACACAGTGTTGATTACCACAACCACCATTAGATAAACATATACCGTGTTGATTACCATAACCATTACTAGATAAATATACACAGTGTTGATTACCTCAACCATCACTAGATAAACATATACAGTGTTTATTACCACAACCATTACTAGATAAACATACACAGTGTTGATTACCACAACCACCACTAGATAAACATATACCGTGTTGATT
>NW_013747162.1:0-2718 GCF_000517525.1 Limulus polyphemus
CAGGTTTGATTGATTGTTGCTTGGTATCTCCTCTGTAAAGAAACATGCAAGTTTTATATGTTGATTATTTTCTACAGTATCTAACTAACGTATATAAAAAACATGAAAGGTTTGTTAGTTGGTTTGCTGTTATTATTCGAAAGTCACAGCACAACTGCGGGAAAACAACTATTTTTATCGACCTAACTTTTAGTCAACAAATAAAAACTTCATTTAAAAAGTCATAACATCAAATAAATCATAAAAATATTATTCTGGCCTGATACTGTAGTGAAGCAGAAAAGTTCACTAATGAGTTGATGTTGAATGAAGAGACACGACGGAGAAAGAGCAATAAAATAGTATTCTGGCCTGATACTATAGTGAAGCAGAAACGTTCACTGAAGAGTTGATGTTGAATGAAGAGACAGGACTGAGAAAGAACAATAAAATAGTATTATGGCCTGATACTATAGTGAAGCAGAAACGTTCACTGAAGAGGTGATGTTGAATGAAGAGACACGACGGGGAAAGAACAATAAAATAGTATTCTGGCCTGATACTCTAATGAAGCACAAAAGTTCACTGAAGAGGTGATGTTGAATGAAGAGACACGACGGAGAAAGAACAATAAAGTACTTCGATAAATCTAGAACAGCTCCCTCTATATGTACTCTGGTAATTTCTGTACATTACGTATTTATGTAAATTCTAGTAAGTTTTTATATATATATTAAGACAAATCTAATACAGTCTTTAGTGAATTACATGTTATAATATACGCAAGCTTATGTGAATTGCATGTTATATTATACGCAATCTTATGTGAAATTTTCGTTTTTTTAAACTCAGATCATTCTTCTACGTACTAAAAACTAGCGTATTGTTTTAAATCCTAAAACGTTGTCATATTTTGTTTATCTAATATCTGTTAGCTGTCGTGTGTTATTATTTTCCTTTTTTTTTCGAACACATAAAGCTGCCTGATGTTTATCAAGAATGTTTCATTTAAAACTGTTTATCTCTAACTTTAAGACTTTCCACCTAACTAAAGTATCCACCCTCTTTTCACCAGTTATTTATAATTATTCTCTTCTTTGTAGCCACGTCTTGGCTTATTTTTCAGCTTAGTGAAATAATCTTATTATTTCCCTGGGCTTATGCGGAATTTCATAATATTCCTTCTAGGTACTAACTCTTTTTCTGAGTATTTATATCCTAATTTTCAGTGGTTGTCTTAGAAACAGTAAACGTCACTGGCATGAATGAGTTTATGAAGAAAACGTTTCCCCTGATTCACATTGATAGATAAGGAACTACCCATCTATTAGTTCTTACCCAGAGAAGTCACCCTGTGGGAAATACAGACAGCGACCACTTCTCAGCAGTGCTGTCTCAAGTTTTACTGATTTTCAAGACGTTAATCATAAGAACAAATCTTAAACGATTCTACCGTTTGTTTTGGCTCTGGGTAAGCCTAATGTATCCTGGTCTCATACTTTCGAGAACAGCAGCGACGGTGAGAACGAGGACTATGGCCGCAAGGAAAACGTTAAGGCCTTGATTCAATGGTAGGGACCAACCAGTGTGCACGTGGGAAACTTGGTACCTGCACACAGGTGAAAAGTAGCTCGTGTTTTCTTAGGTGAACGTGACTTGGGCTAACTAATATTCTTAAATATATTGATATTCAGCCAAACTCTCGTGACATAAACACAAAGTGTACCAGCCCTCTTGATGTTCCTCTGTAGCACGTGGACTTTTTAGCATGAAACATATTTCCTTTTATGTACAATAAACGTACAGTTGTAACCTCTCATAAAAATTAAATCAATTCGTTATAAGATTTAAATATTTAACCGGTTATGGTAAGTGAAAGCAAAGACTTGTGTAGGTTTACATGGTGTGAATTTATTTTTAATAGAATATTAAAAGTCTAGGCTTCGTTACTGTACAGACACTATGTTATATAACCAAACTAAAATAAACCAGTAAATTGTTAAACAGCAATCTTTAATATTTCAAAATACATTTTTAGTTTGATGTTATACGTACACTCGTCAAGTAAAATATCTTAAAGATATTTTCACTTGTGTCTCTTCATTCAACATCAACTCTTCAGTGAACTTTTCTGCTTCACTATAGTATCAGGCCATAATACTATCTATAGGATTGTGTTAGACTTACCAACGTACATATAGAGGACTTTAGTAGATTTACCTAAGTATCTATAGGATTGTGTTAGACTTACCAAAATACATTTAGAGGACTTTAGTAGATTTACCTAAGTATCTAAAGGATTGTGTTAGACTTACCAAAGTACATATAGAGGACTTTAGTAGATTTACCTAAGTATCTATAGGATTGTGTTAGACTTACCAAAGTACATATAGAGGACTTTAGTAGATTTACCTAAGTATCTATAGGATTGTGTTAGACTTACCAAAGTATATATATAGGACTTTAGTAGATTTACCTAAGTATGTATAGGATTGTGTTGGACGTACCAAAGTACATATAGAGGACTTTCGTAGATTTACCTAAGTATCTATAGGATTGTGTTAGACTTACCAAAATACATATAGGGGACTTTAGTAGATTTACCTAAGTATGTATAGGATTGTGTTAGACTTACCAACGTACATATAGAGGACTTTAGTAGATTTACCTAAGTATGTATAGGATTGTGTTAGACTTACCAAAGTACATATAGAGGACTTTCGTAGATTTACCTAAGTA
>NW_013747163.1:0-3335 GCF_000517525.1 Limulus polyphemus
AGCTTAAAATGGGAAGATTAAAGAACATTAAGAACACAAGATGGGAATCGTTTAAACTTGATTCCTCAATAGTGATTTTTTACATAAATTCATATTAACACACAGTCTCAAAAATGAACCTAGACTTTAAAAGAGTGTATAAATGTTCATACAACATCCTGTTTAATTTATTTTTTCGTTTTAGACAAACTAGAAAAAAAGAACAAGGTCATAACATTCTGTATAAGAAGTATCTCCAGCTACCCTGAAATACCTGATTTTAAGGTTTCCTAGAATTTCTAAAATGTTACAAAAAGCCTCAAAAATAATATGTAAAAAATATTTCTTTCCGAGATTCCAGTAAGGGTTACTTTGAAAAATATTATATATACATATGGTTTAGTTGGTGTTAAGTGTGAACCTACACGAAGAGCTAGCTATCTGTGCTCTGCTCACAAAGTTATCAAATACGTTAAATATCGACCACATACTAAAGGATAGTACGAAAATTATAAATATAAAAATAAACACTTAATTTACAAAGTTACTTTTAGTTATGATTATTTTCATTCATTAAAATATAAATAATTATAAAAATTACTGAATGTAAGGAAACTAAATCTAATCAACAAAGTATTAAAGAAAGAAAATTACCGAATAATTCAGGGAGCAGAAGATATATAGAAGCTTAACGTCTAATATATCTACCCCACTCCTATTATAAATTCTGGCCGATCGGACCCTGATATTTTTTTATGTATAAACCAATTAGGGTTAACTCCCGTATCAACCAAGATATCGATATAACTTGCTGTCATCCCTGTCACAGTACTTTCCTAGCATCCCATGTCAGTTGAAAGGAAAAAACAACATTACAGTAAACACAAAATCAATTAAACATAAGACAATAACACTTTTAAACTCACACCTACCCTCTTAAGGATGAAATAGTTAACAATACATTCAATATCAAATAAACCATTATAAAAAGGTAAGAATGCAAAACAAGTCCATTTAATGATGGTAAACCTGTCATCATACAAAAAGTCTTTGGTTGGAAAAAAAATACATCAAATCATAATGTATTACAAAACTAACCTTTTTATAACACTTATCATATATAATATAAAATAACCTTCTGACAGCGAACAAAAATACGAAATGATTCCTCTTAAAAATCCCATTAAACTAACTATAAACAAACTATAAACATTAATGAGAATTCAAAATAACATAACCGTTTCAAAGGAAGCATATATATACACCAACCAGTTCACCATTAAAATATATATATACATGTGCAGTATAATAAAAAAATCAGTGAAAAACATTTAACTAAACACATTACACAGCTAAATTATGTAAAAATCATATTAAAATAAGGATTAATACAAACAATACGTATCCCTTAACGAACCTTCATACTAATACAGTAAACATTAAAATACCAATAAGAAAAGAGACCGAGCATACAAAAATATCTTTATAGTTTAGAAAAATAAGTATTTTACACAAAATAAAAATTATAGAACAAATATACACACACATACCGAAAATGGCAGTTATCACGGTGCTGAAAAACATCTAACATGACAAAGCACTGAGGTTTTTTAGTTTTACAAATTTTACAAATGTTTTGCATTATAGATTATATATATATTTCTACATAATTCTTATGTTTCAGTAATTTGGGTGTATAAGTATATCTTAATAAATAATTCTTATATATATATATTTTGTTACCCAGTGATAAAAATCAACCAACACAGATTAAACTTTAGCACAGAGTTGTTGGTTCTCAGATACAGAGAATAGCTTTGGACGTAACTCTTCCAGAGACTGAAATTTGATTCTTATGCAGATATTGTTCTGGTATGATTTAATAATCCCCAGGAAAATAGGAACTGGATGCTCTTGCACAATCAACATTCTAACAAGGACAACAAAGCGGTATCTAGTGTAAAAAAATATGGCAGTTTAGTGGTCCTACCAGCAAGTAGAAATTTAGGTTTAATTCCTGCTCTTCGTAAGAAAAAAAAGTACATATACAGTGTAGGACAACTGTGACTATATATATTTGTTACATTTTGAACATACGCTACTTTCTATTACTAAGAAGCAACCATAATATTTTCTTTAGTACTAACCGTATAATAGTAACTATAAGAACTTATAGTACCAGGTGTACCAAGTATATAAAAACTTTTGTCACACGCTGTATATTAATGAAGATAAATATTAGTTAGGGAAATGATATTTTCATCATTATGTTACCCAAGGGAAAAATAGCAAAAATATATAAAATATATCATCAGCTCTAAATATAATCCTAAAATTGATAACATAAAATAACAAACTGTCAGAAAACGCTTATAAAAAGGATGAATTTAGAAATCTGTAATAATTTCGTAATGTATTGATAGAACAAAATTATTATCTCTAACTAAGAACTGATTTCTAGAAAGTAACAGTTTCAGTAATTAGTTAATATCTAACTCCAGGAGGTTCTGGCTAAAGACTTTAGTTTCAGATCCCTCAGTAAATCGGTTAGAATGAAGAAGGGATATCATTTTGAACAGACATCTGTTTCTTAAACCCTTATATTTTGACGTGAAGCGAAAGTTGAATTTTCCATTATTTACCTACACTAGATTATTTTGTCTTTCTTTTACTACCATGATGTTTGTAGTGTCATACTATTTCTATTGAATCCAGTTATTCCTAGAATTAAGCTCAGCCCAGTATACCTTCAGCACTGTCACATAATATCTCATCTTGTTGAATCTCTTGTTTCGCGATTATTGATAAATAATTTCCATGAAAAGAGACGAGCTGCTAGTGCTAACTAGGATCGTGGAGAAAAACAGGGTCGGGACCTCAGCAACTCTGTTCTATCATTCAATAGCAGGTATGTCTAGCGGTATGTCTGCGGACTTACAACGTTAGAAACCGGGTTTCAATACCCGTGGAGGGCAGAACACAGATAGCCCATTGTGTAGCTTTGTGCTTAATTCCAAACAAAGAAACTCAGGTAGAAATACTTTGTATTTTATATAATGCAAGGACTGGAGGTCACCAGGGTGTTAGATGCAATTGTGATAAAATAATGCAACCGTTTTGTTTGACCGTATATCAGTAAAGATTGAGTGAAGATGTATACACTGTACTGTGGATAAGATAGTTTTCTAAATGTGATAATATCATGAATACCTAGGACACCTTTATTAGATCTAATAACTTTATCAGTATAAAACTTACTCAACAATAGTTACACACATAAGTGCTAAAACATACAGTAAGTTTCAGATATTTGATCAGAATTATGTGTATAACTATTGTTGAGTAAAGACATTTCT
>NW_013747164.1:0-2755 GCF_000517525.1 Limulus polyphemus
GGTATATATAAGATGGTCACAACGTGATGGGACAGTGTGATGAGTAATTGAATGTATGCGGACAAAATATTGTTGGCCACGTGAGACATAGCGTTGTTATAGAGCGACTGTTGAAATTAAGTGTATCGTAAAGTTATATTCAGAAAGAATAAACCAGTTTTATTTAAGAAAGGACTTGTGTCGCTAAAGTTTCGTCGGAACGAATTTACGGAAAATTAACTAACGAACGGAGACGTAACAATATTATACACTATACATTTAACTTCTAAGTATGTTATTTGACTGAGAGAAGATAGAAGTAGTTACTTACTTCGAAATTGAGTAGTTGTTCTGGGCGCGCAGGGAAGCATCATTTTTCTTCAGCCAGCAGCAGGTTGTTCAGCTACGAATCAGAAGTTTGACTTTTAGCCCCAAAACGTGTGTTTTTATACGAATTTCTTTGCTATTCTTACGAGTCTCCAAATAGTGTGCACATCCAACTCACAACTGACTAACAATCTCACTAACACAATCATCAATCATGATATACTCTATACACAACTTGAGTTTATATTTTTTTCTGAAATCGTTTCTTAAACTTTCAAGAAGGTTCTATTAATTAAGCTATGCGCATCACGAGACTTGAAAGTTCTCATTAGCGAAACAACAATGTAAACGTCTAAACTAAAAGACAAATATTGTCTACAACAACACGAAGCACTATTTCACGTAAACAGTTGTCGTGTACTCCGTTACACGGATTTACTGCAGAACAGGAGTAGTTTCTGCTAAATAAAGATCTGACAGATACGAAAACGAGTCAATTACTCTTTCAACTCCGACTGGGTTTGTCTTTAAAAAAAATGTACAAGTACAATCTTTAATACCATAAAACAAAACAATGTTAAGTATGTCTGTAATGAGTGTGTTAGACTGAAACACTTGTGAGCCTGTCTCATCTGCCTTGTATAAGTAAGTAACACATTAAGTAAAACTCAAGTTAAAATATTAAACAAAACAAATTCTCACACTTTAAGTTCCACTAAAATCTAAAATGAAAACAAAGTTATATCTATGCTGTACCTTATCAAAAAGTTATAGTAAAATTGAAGTAAAAAAAAATTATCAAAGTCTCACCCTAACAGACGATAACCTGGCTTTTTACTACTAAAATCACGACATTGCACAAAGCCAGGTTGTACATGTCACCAGAGGCGGGTCTAGGGATAACGTGACGTGAGAAAAACAAATTCAGATATTAAGTGAAATAAAACATCAATATTAGATCACAACAATTTATTGGATTGGTACAATTACAATTTTATTTCATTGTTCTGCATTTCCTAGTTCTAAATTCATCTTTCACAGAGGAATAATCCAATTTTGAAGCCAAATTATGTTCAATAGACAGAATAGCCAATGCCGATAACGTCTCTTGACACATAGTAGATCTTAAGTAAGTTTTCATTAATTTCAATTTTGAAAAAGATCTTTCTGCTGAAGCAATTGTAACCGGAATTGTTTATAATTCTTAATGCTACATAAACATTAGGATAAACTTCAATAAAATTATTATCTGTAATATATTTTAGTGAATCATGAATGTCTATATTTGGAGGTACAGTCCTGGTACACACTCTTAATTCCTCAAATAATTCTTCGCCATTTATATCGGAGTCAAACAACTCAGACGGTGTAAATATGCTTGTAGTTCTTTACAACACTGTAAAAGTTCTTCATCGTACTGGTTCTTTAAAGATGAAATATTGTAGAGAAAACCAAAATTGGTGTAGTAGATTTTTAACTGTATCAATAGTCTTCCCGCATTTCAGCCTCTTTTCTGATTCCAACATCTCAAGGCACACTCTATGTGATCTGAACTGTTCTCATGAGACGACTTCTGAGGTTCTTCCAATCATTACAGCCATGAGATATTAACACTACACTTGAGATTAAGAACAGACGACAGGCAAAACAATAAACACTGTTTTTGCTTGGAGAGTAAGCCAACCAACGCTGTTCTTGTTTTTCCTTGTTGCTTAGAATTCTAATGTAATGGAATGAGGAGAAACTCCTGTTTTTATCATCCACTGGGAAAGTCACATTTTCTTCTCGAATCGGTCCTTTGAGAACATAATTTACTCTGTCTATATCCTGTATTGGGAAATTCTATTTACAGTGATCGTAACTAATAGATTTATATGTTTCGTTAAGATAATCGGATTTTAATGTATTGTTGCGCCAGCGAGGTCACGTGACTAGTGTCACGCCACTTCTCTTGAACCTTTGGGAGATTACTAGATATAGGGTAGTCTGGTATATATATAGGAGGGTGACAACGTGACGCAACAATGTGTGTAGGTAATGAGTAATTGAACTGCAGTCAGAGAGAGACGTATTGTTGAAGTCAATTTCGTTCGTTATAGTGTTTGTTATAGCGCGAATGTTGAAATCAAGTGTATCCTAAAGTTGTATTCGGAAAGAATAAACCAGTTTTATTTAAGAGAGGACTTGTGTCGCTAAAGTTTCGTCGGAACGAATTTACGGAAAATCAATTAACAAACGGAGACGTAACAGTATTAACGTTAACAGAATCTTGCTGATCTTTTGTAGACACTTCATCAGATGTATCGATCAGAGCATTATTATACTCACAGTGAACGGATGTGCTCTGAGAATCTTCTCCCCGGGCCAAACCATTTCTCACACCTTTATTTCATTCTCAATTGCACCTTCAGACTGATTTATTTTTCCCGCCTTTAAATATTTCGGCATC
>NW_013747165.1:0-2119 GCF_000517525.1 Limulus polyphemus
CATCTCTAGTGCGCATGATCTTTTAAAAGTCTTTTTTTTTTTTTACCAAAGCATTTTGTGAAAAGAGTCAGTATGATGTTGCTGGAGACAAATAGAGTTATGAGTGGTCATTACACTCTTCACAATCGCTCGGCGGAATTATTGGTACACTGATAAAACAGTTTCACGACAGTTACTACAACCGGTTTGGGGAATATGTCCCTACTGAATATTAACCATGACCACGTAGCTAGAACTGTACCTAGTACAACACACACACACTCAAGACATCTAAGTGTTGTTTCTATTTAACGTTATAAAAACATGTTGTAACTTGTTTCACAATTATAGTGTGTACTTGTGTCAGAGAAATGTTTAATATCATATCAAATAATTGAATAATTTGTGCTGGTAAATCACACTGTACCCGATGTAGGCAGAGCACAGATAGTCAATTTTGTAACTTTGCGCTTCAGAACAATAACACCAAAAAAATAACACCGAATGAAAGGATTTGTAACTACAGTTGTTCATAGGAAATATGTATAATAATTTAACGAAAGTTAGTTAGCCATAAGTGTTAAACGTGAAAACAGTACTCAATGCAGCCAACTGAATTCTGCGCAAGAAAAATATTACACGCTTGATGTAAAAATCTCTTATGGTTATTGTAATGAAGATAAAAGATAAAAGGTTGATCTGCAGAACAATCTTAAGATGAAATCTGGTTAGAGTTATGCGCAGGTGGAAATGATTTGATAATAGTGCTTGCTTCCCTGGAGCACAATTAATTTTTTGTAAAAGTTTTATGTTAGTGTTTGTTTATAGAATACACATAAATCAGAAGTCCGTTAGATCATTGCTTTTTCAAAAGTCATATTTTGTGTGAAACTACGAGAAACCCAGTTTGATAGAATATCAAGTTTTTAGGTTTGTGTGCAAGCAGATTTGAACGTAGAAACCAGCCAAACCAAATTCTGTTTTTCGTTGATTTTTTCGTTTTTGTTTATCCTATGAGTTACGCTTTATCGAAATGTGCAAGATGGTCTTTGTTTGTGTTTAGATTTTACTGCAATCTTAGACGCATATTGATGCTGAAAGACCAGTGAGAGAATAAAAAAATTAATGACAAATGTTTTGAGAAGTTTGTTGTTGTGTTGTTGTTTTAGCGAAAGCTACACAATGAGCTATTTGCGCTGTGCCCATCTCGGGGAATCGAATCTTGGATCCATCGGCGCAGTTTGTTACGAAGGAAGGTATAACTAGTTTATTGAGGAATTTTGGTATTTTTTAGGATATCTCTTACGTTTAGAACTTAAATCAAAAATTCGGCATATAAAAAGTTATCAGGAAAGATATAAACCAAAATCTGGTCGGCAACATATAATTTTTTAAATTCTTAAATCAGAAATACTGCATCCAGAGAAAATATGAAATATAGTTTCTTCTTGCATCACTGTTAAAAAAACTAAACATTTTGAAAACATGTTTGATACTCGGCTACTTCGAAACGGGAGTGACTTACTGGTTCCCAGTACTATATCTTGATATTATCCTTATATTTATTTCTATTTTTTCATATTTTTTTTATCTTCAATCAACCTAGGGGACGCTTCTCTGATGATTGATCGAAATAAAAATCCGGTCAGTTTTCTAACCCTAACGAACCAGCATCTTGTACTGTTAATAGGAAATATTTGGAAGTAAAATACTACCGTCCAGTTCTAAAAAAAAATAAATAACAATAACTTATTTTAACTCGTTTTTATTGCGTATAATAGAGTTGTTGAGTTGTGTTTGCTTCTAATGACAACAAGCCAGTGTCTGTTTCAAAGTTACAACGCTAGAAACCGGGTTTCGATACCCGTGGTGGGCAGAGCACAGATAGCCCATTGTGTAGCTTTGTGCTGAATTCCAAACAAACAAACAAACTGTTTCAAAGACAGTAAGTTGTGCGACAGTGGACTGAGAGAAATTGTGCCTGATACCGACTTGATATTTGTTATATTTAAGAATATTTTCTCTGTAATGCCCTTTATAAGTAGATCGATTTATACGTGGGATTCAAATGACATAGAAACCAAGCTCTGTAATCGGATATAAATATTAGGTCGTCAAGAAATTAATGTACGCGTTTTGG
>NW_013747166.1:0-1528 GCF_000517525.1 Limulus polyphemus
ATCAGTAAACATTACAATGGTTTCATACAAAATATATCTATTTTTTTTATCAAGTCTTAAGGTTTGTAAAGCAATGTTTCTCTCATGCTTTTTATTTCCTTTCACATCTTCCCTATCTATCATGCAAAGTAATTGTCATTTTAAGATTAAAAATATTTTTATGCATTAGAAAATTTAGAAATTTCACATGCGAAATCTTTATAATGTCCAGATAGTTATCAAACATTTCTTAAGAAAAAAACTTTATATTTTATCTGTTATTTTCAGTAATGTATCTGTGTACAGATTCGGTAAATTTGACCAATCTCGGAACCACCATAAAAATTAGGAAATAAACATAAATTATGCCTCTTTCATTCTAGAATGAACATAAATTATAAGACAAAAACATAAATTTTTAGACGAAATAGCTTAAATCTCACAACATTATACAGTTATATATACATTATTTTTATTATACTGACCATGCTCGGCTAACAATACAGAAATTACAATGATGTGGCTCACGTGCACTTATGTTTACCATATCAAATAACATAAAACTGACCTTTGCTTCGTACAAAGTAGTATATCTTGGCTGTGTTTTAGTAGACTAGTATTTTGTAAAGTACAGTCACATTTCAATTATACATTATATATGTATATAGATTATTGCTATTTTGAAATAAGTTCTTAAAGTTATTTTTCCTAAAACAAAGAACAGTAAATAAAGAGGTAAAGCAAACAATTATCTATTCTAGTTACGGTTCCTGCTTGACGTAGGTTGCTAAGCCTTTACAAATTTTGCACACGGAGCATATGAAACAAAATATTTTTTTGTTTTATATATACATTTTAATAACTAAAAAATCATAAATTACCACACAAAAAGTATACTTGGCTGACATTGAAGACGAATGCATATTGGTATTGGACTATCTACTACCGAGGAAGTTTGTAATTGATTTTGATAAAATGGCATTTGGGAACAACAAAGGCCAAGTTCCGGTAACTGTTAAAAGAGAGGTTGAACTAATTAGGTGCCAACAAGGTGAAATCAAAGTGACTGAAGAAATTGATGATGACGAAGTGGAACCAAATATAGATATCAAAGCAGAACAGGAAAAATACCAAGATTTGAAGCCAATAATTGATTTCCTAAAAACAAGTGTTTTGCACCCTGCTTGGGAGAAGGTGTCTAGTCTAAGCCCTGTGACAAAGCACTATTCGGTGCAATGGGACCAGTTAAAGCTTGCAGATGGTATTCTTGTACTGATATGGGAAAGTGACGACTTGGCAAACAGTTATACCAAGGAAGTTACGGGAAGTTGTGCTGCATCAATCCCATGATAATTTAACAGGAGGATATCTCGGAATTAAGAAGACATTGAGTCACCTACGACAAATATTTTACTGGATAGGTATGAGGCGAGATGTGGAAGAATGGTGCAGAACATGCAGTACATGTAGTGCTAAAAGGGGACCCAAGCATAAAGGGTGCCCACCTTACGTAGAGTTGCCTGAGAATGTGTCAGAGTTTGTGAAAGTG
>NW_013747167.1:0-3189 GCF_000517525.1 Limulus polyphemus
GATTGCTACATAAAGTATCATCCTTAAGATATGTGTCTACTGTTGTAGGATTGTAACATAAAGTATCATCTTTAACATATGTGTCTACTGTTGTAGGATTGTAACTTAAAGTACAATCTTTAAGATGTGTGTGTATTGTTGTAGTACTGTAACATAAAGTATCATCTTTAAGATGTGTGTGTATTGTTGTAGGATTGTAACATAAAGTACAATCTTTAAGATGTGTGTGTATTGTTGTAGGATTGTAACATAAAGTATTATATTTAAGATGTGTGTTTGTTGTTGTGAAATACAACTTAATTTTTTTCGAAACGCTGAAAACCAAAGGTAGAGAAAGCTAGAGTTCAAGTTGCATCTCTTCATTATAAAAATCTCTATCTTATACTGCTCTGGTGAAAGTAATAAGTGACGTGAAATACTGAAATCAAACTTAAAATTGTAAGGATACTTCTGTATTTAACTAAACTTCTAGAAAACGTAACTACACCACCATAAGGGGTTTGTAAACTTACCAGTGAGTGATAAAAGAGAAAAATGACATCATAATTTTGTAAGTCTTCTTACTGGCTGAGTGTGTTATGAAGAATCCAGCAGAGTTCTCTCACGTTCCTCGTTTTTCTGTTCCATTTCCTTATTTATTTGTTAGCGTGAAAACAAATATATGTTCCATAGCTATCTATTACATTTCCGATTTTTTTCTCAAATGTCAGTCTTAAGGATAAAAGCTTTTTATTCTGGTTACTATGTGAGTTATCTTCATTAACTACAGAACACGTTTGTGTATGAAACCTCTACTACTTTAACTCATATAATAAGGTATTGACGCTTCCTATTCTGACGATCTGATGAAACTTACATGCTTAGGGAATTCGCATCGAATATCCACCATGCAGGAGAAAATATCCAAAGTTCAGGCGTCGGAAACTGATTTGATCATAAAGATATCGATCCACACTTGGAGATACTGGTGATATTGTTGTTTTCTGCTTCGTGATATAACATTGTCTGCTAGAACATTCCAAAAAAATGTCTTGCGAGGAATTCTTATTTTTCAACATCTTGAAGACAATAAATTATATTTTTTTATAAATTGTTGTTAAAAATACTATTGATATTCTAAGCGATTATTTCTTTCAATATTATAATATCGCCACTAATACCCACGAGAGTGCTCACGTTGGAAAAAAATCGTTCATGTCTAGATTCGAATTATAAATCACTACGAGGCTCTTAGATGTCTGGTTCTGAGGAATGCTCAGTTTTTATAAACGCCCATCACTCCGTTTGAGCCCCCCCAGTGGCACAGCGGTATGTCTGCGGACTTTCAACGCTAGAATCCGGGTTTCGATACCCGTGGTGGGCAGAGCACAGATAGACCATTGTGTAGCTTTGTGCTTAATTACAAACAAACACTCCGTTTGATAATAAAATAGCGTCAGAATATCCAGGCAAAGATACTTCTTGTTTTGTTATAATTATTAACGAAGTTAAGAACTTTGAATATGTGCTAAGTGACCAATCTCACCACAGGGATAGAACCCTAAATTTTAATATCATATAAGCTCTTGATCTTACCACTGAACCAATGAGTGGAGCCAAGAGTAACACAAGAAACAATAAGCATTAAATAAAAATTATGTGACATCATTTTTACGATTGACAAATGAACGAGCAGTATTGTGTGACATCATTTTTACGATTGACAAATGAACGAGCAGTGTTTTGTGATCCACAGTCCGGTACACTATTCAGTAGGCCACGCCCGACCCAAAATTTGAGTTTAGCTTCTGTGTAACGAATCTCCAACACCGATGGTGTGTGTGTATGTGCGTGTTTCTAAACAACTCCCTGCAAGTTCTTTTAATGTACTTGTTATATTTTCTGAAGTTGCTAACAATCTTATAAGACGGAGTAAACGTCCTCTGGTGGTTTGTTATGATAATTAAAGATGACTATTTAAAAAACGTGTTAAAAACTCAACTGGTGGCCAGAATTCCTGTATTTTCATTTTTTTTTCATTTTTGTGGTTTATCTCTAGTTGTGAATCGTTTTAGGTCTCAACAAATTATGATGTTTTAAGATCCCGCTTATCTACATCAGTTTTTGTTCTTGTTTTCTGAGTCAGTATTCAGAACATTTTTAATGTTAATAGACAACAATATCCACGAACTGTAATACCTACGACCCGTGCCATTAATCGGTTGTGACAAAAACTGCTTTTTCAGCCAACTTCAGTCGGTTTATCAAGATACTGCTCGTTCATTAGTCAATCGTAAAAATGATGTCTTTATGTCCATGGTTTGCGTCCTGTTACCGCACTTTGAAGCAGTGGGTGAATTATAAGAACGACTGTCAAATCCCAATATTCAATCAAAGAAATGAAGTCGAAGCGTTGGCGGTGGGCGTTGTTGATTAGTTTGTCTTCCTTCTAGTCTATCAGTTCAAATGTAGGGACGGCTAACGCAGATAGCCCTCTAGTAGATACGAGCAAACATTTAAATTTTACTACGATACTGTTTGCTTGTTTTTTGTGAAGGAAACTATTGTACTGATTCCTTAATATCTTGCTGTCTTCATGGTTATTATATAAGTTAGGGTATGTCAAGAAGCCTAAGATATTTTATTGACATGACAGCAAATATTGGATTCTGTTTGTTAAATTTCTTTCATGTTGATAACAGTATTTTGGTAGATGTAGAATGGGCTTCCTTATCGCCTCTTTTTGAAAGTAATGTCTCGAAAGTAATATATTTTTCCGTGTTATATCTACAGTAAAGTTACTTTTTTGTTCAAAGATTATAAAAGCAAACATCAGAGTTTTCATTCCGTTTTCTTGTTCAATCCTGTTAAGTTTGTTAAATCCTTAGAATCTAACTCATTGTTACATAACTGAAACAAGAAGGCGTTAATTAAAGTAAAGATATAAAGTATGAGTACAAACCTAGGTAAGAATACACAGACTTTTGTACAAACCTAGGTAAGAATACACAGACTTTTGTACAAACCTAGGTAAGAATATACAGACTTTTGTACAAACCTAGGTAAGAATATACAGACTTTTGTACAAACCTAGGTAACAATACACGGGCTTTTGTACAAACCTAGGTAACAATACACGGGCTTTTGTACAAACCTAGGTAAGAATACACAGACTTTTGTACAAACCTAGGTAAGAATACACAGACTTTT
>NW_013747168.1:0-2579 GCF_000517525.1 Limulus polyphemus
AGCTTGAGGAGATCGGGTGGTGCAGTTGAGTAGGTCTTGTGTGCCATACCTTTCAAATCCTGTGCCAGCTCTTGCAGGTTCTCCCCTTTAGCACGGGCTCTTGTCCTAAACCTAGCCTTGTAGACTTCGGACTGATTTTGGGTTCCATACCTGAGTTCTAGAGCAGATACCAGTGCTCTATAGTTGTGCCTGTCGACTGCTGACAACTGTCCAAGTATTTCCAGTGGTTGTCCCTTCAAGCTCGTTGCCAGATATACTGCTTTTTGCTCCTCTGTTCATCCATTCATTCATTTCTACCAGTAGCTCCAATTGTACTCTATATGCTTCCCATGGTGCCTTCCCATTGAATTCCTGTGGCTTCCTTTGTACTAGATCACCCTTACTGCTAACACTCGTTTCTGGAATATGACTTCTGGCAGGACTGAAGATGTGTGCATTAGGTTTTAGCTGCAGGGTCTGGATGGGGCTTCCTGTTGTCTGGGGCTGATTAGGTCCATGGCTAATATATCCTCCTTGTGTAAAATATAGTAAATCATTCTTTAATGTATTTAATTCACTTTGAAATTTACTAATGCTTTCCATTTGTACTTCTTGTTCCAGTTGCCACTGCTGTAGTCTCTCTTCTTGTTTATCTTCTTTCTCCTCCAACCACTGCTATAGTTTCTCTTCTTGTTTATTTTCTCGTTCTTCTTGTTTTCTTTCTTTTTCCTTCAACAACTTCTGTAATCTCTCCTCTTGTTTTTTTTCTTTATCCTCCAACACCTGCTGTAATCTCTATTATTGTTTCTTATCTCGTTCTTCTTGTTTCTTTTTTTATTTTCCTCCAACAACTGCTGTAATCTCGTTTATTTTGCTGCCACTGTTGCAAGTTTTTTTGCCACTGCTGCTGTCTCTCTTCTTGTTTCTTTTCTTTTTTCTCCAACCACTGCTGTAGTCTCTTTTCTTGTTTATCTTCTTGTTCTTCTTGTTTCTTTTGCTGTTCTTGTATTGCTGCCATCAAATCTGCTAAGCTGTAGTTTGGTTTGCCACTTCTCATTTCCATCTTCTTTTTTTTTTCCATCCCACTTCTGACACCAATTTGTTACGTATCTGGTCGTTTGTTAATTTTCAGTATAAATTCTTTCCGAGGAGCTTCAGCGATACAAGTCCTTTCTTAATTAAAACTAGTTTATTCTTTCTCGATACAACTTTGTGATACACAGAATTTCCACAGTCACTTTAAACTTAACAACCGTATAACAAATGCTATAAATCACAGCGATTCACACACTATTCACGGTGCTTACTGTTCGCTTTACTCAATTATCTCTATCTTCAATCTATCTGCCTGATCGTGCTGGTTTTTCTCTCCAGACCTATATACTAAAAAAGAAGGCGCCTCGAACAAACTAGAGTTGTCAGTAAAATTCATGATTCTTCGTAACAGTATGAAACACATTTACATCATGAGCATGTTAGAACATCTGTAATTGGTTCAACTGTTCTCAGTGAATGCTTTAGAATGTCTGTAATTGGTTCAACTGTTCTCAGTGAATGCGGTAGAATGTCTGTAATTGGTTCAACTGTTCTCAGTGAATGCGGTAGAATGTCTGTAATTGGTTCAACTGTTCTCAGTGAATGCGGTAGAATGTCTGTAATTGGTTCAACTGTTCTCAGTGAATGCGGTAGAATGTCTGTAATTGGTTCAACTGTTCTCAGTGAATGCGGTAGAATGTCTGTAATTGGTTCAACTGTTCTCAGTGAATGCGGTAGAATACCTGTAAAGTCTCAGTGACACTTCATTGCAGATTTATTTTTTTAAACTAAATATATTCTATAATTTTTTTTTTACACTGAAAACTGTGACTGTTTTAACTTGGAGGGCTTTTAATATACTACAAATAAAATGTTTTTGTTTGTTCAATACTACAGGGATGAAGTTACTTTGAAATTTCAGTAATTTTTAATACTTCTTTTATTGTATATAATTACTAATTATGGGTTATAATGAAAAGTACATCTGGATGTTGCATAAAAGGAATTTTGATTTTTGGATATGAAAATTTAGATCTCACAGAGGAGCAAATTTTGCAACATAAAGTTGCTGAACTGCATGAACGTCTACGTCATGCAGAAATGCTGAACCATGAACGAAGGAGGGATGTTTTAATTTTACGCAACCATCTGAGTTTGCTGTTGAAAGCTGGTGGACCTCCGAGCAAGGAGGACAACAGGAGTGTTCATCTTGGCCGAGGAACTCTCTGGCAGGAGACTCAGCAACTTCTAGCACATGCAAGAGATGAGGTAGACATCCAGATACCGTCCATCCACCATTACCTTCCACACCTTTTGAACTCTCCAGACAGCTTGAAACCTTCTCTTAAAGTTTCTAAAGGTCGTAGTGGAGGTTAGTTAAAATTTTAGTATATTCTACATCACTTACCAATTAATAAGGTTAAATACAACGTATGAAAAATAGCACCTTTAAAAACTTATAAAATTATCGAAATGTGTTTAAAAAAAACATTAAGGAAATAAATAACTTACTTCCTGTAAATATATTTTGTATGCTAATTACTATTTGTTAGGTTCTGTATCAG
>NW_013747169.1:0-1758 GCF_000517525.1 Limulus polyphemus
AATCATCAACAAGATCTTACAACAATTTCCAGTATAACTCTGTGTAATACAACAATCTTTAGTATATCAGTATTTTTGTAAGGAGGTCATCAATAAGATCTTGGAAACGTTTCCATTGGAACTCTATCTAATAAAACATTCTTTATTTTACCAGTATTTTATACAAAAATCATCAACAAGATCTTACAACAGTTTCCAGTAGAACTCTGTCTAATACAACAATCTTTAGTATACCAGCGTTTTATACACGAACCATCAACAAGATCTTACAACAGTTTCCAGTAGAACTCTGTCTAATACAACAATCTTTAGTATAACAATATTTTTTAAAGCAATAATCAACAAGATCTTATAATAGTTTCCAGTAGAACTTTGTCTTATACAACAATTTTTAGTATACCAGTATTTCATACGGGAATGATCAACAAAAGGATACAACAGTTTCCAGTAGAATTCTATCTAATACAAAAATCTTTAGTATAACAGTATTTTAGCAGAAATCATCAAAAAAATCTAACAGCAGTTTCCAGTAGAACTCTGTCTAATACAACAATGTTTAGTATACCAGTATTTCATACGGGAAAGATCAACAAAAGGATACTTCAGTTTCCAGTGGAATTCTATCTAATACAACAATCTTTAGTATAACAGTGTTTTATACAGAAATCATCAACAAGATCCTACAACAGTTTCCAGTAGATCTGTCTAATACAACAATCTTTAGTATACCAGTATTTTATACAGGAATCATCAACAAGATCCTGCAACAGTTTCCAGTAGAAGATTATCTAATACAACAATCTTTAGTATACCAGTATTTTATACAGAATTCATCAACAAGATATTACAACAGTTTCCGTAGAACTCTGTGAAATACAACAATCTTTAGTATACCAGTATTTTATAAAGGAATAATCAACAAGATCTTGCAACAGTTTCCAGTAGAACTCTTTCTAATACAACAATTATTAATATACCAGTATTTTATACAGAATTCATCAACAAGATCTTGCAACAGTTTCCAGTTGAACTCTATCAAATACAACAATCTTTATTATACCAGTATTTCAAACAAAAATCATCAACAAGATGTTACAAGAGTTTCCAGTTGAACTCTCTCTAATACAACAATCTTTAACATACCAGTATTTTATGCAACAAATATCAACAAGATCTTGCTACAGTTTCCAGTAGAAATCTATGTAATACAACAATCTTTAGTAAATCAGAATTTTTACATGAATTATCAACAAAAGGTTACAACAGTTTCCAGTAAAATTCTAATTAATACAACAATCTTTAGTATAACAGTATTTTATACAGCAATCATCAACAAGATCTTGCAAAATGTTTCCAGTAGAACTCTGTCTAATACAACAATTTTTAGTATACCAGTATTTTATATAGAATTCATCAACAAGATATTACAAGAGTTTCCCGTACAACTCTTACTAATACAACAAACTTTAGTATACCAGTATTTTATACAGGAAAAATAAAAAAGATCTTCCAACACCTTCCAGTAGAACTCTGTCTAATGCAACAATCTTTAGTATACCAGTATTTCATACATGAAACATCAACAACATCTTACAACAGTTTCCAGTATAAATCTATCTAATACAATAATCATTAGTGTAACAGTATTTTATAAAGAAATCATCAACAAGATCTTACAACAGTTTCCAGTAGAACTCTGTCTAATACAACAATCTTTAGTATACCAGTATTTTATACACGAATCATCAACAACATTTC
>NW_013747170.1:0-1526 GCF_000517525.1 Limulus polyphemus
CGCGTGCCAAATCGTATACCTCTGTGTACTAGTAAACTTTTATTTATTTTTGCTGAATTTTAGCGTGTTTCAAAACAATCATTTGTTTTACGTCCAAAGTTCTGTTAAAAGTTTTTGTTAGTCTGTAAGTACTTCATCTAATTTTGCGAGCTTCTTCTGCTTAGCAGTTAATTAATCTAAGTTGTTCGTGATTATCAGTTAATTAGTCTACGTTGTTCACGATATCAGCATTACCACGATTTAGATTTTCATTTTATAATTAAAAATATATATAAAACATATTACAACTTACTTATAACTAAAAGTCCTCAGATATTCACAGTTCGGACACGCTAACCACTAGGCAACTCCAGTTTAAACAAGTTGGAGAAGTCGCGTGAAGTTTGCTGTCATTAAAGGTTCTACCCCAGAGTCAAAAGCAAATACATAATAAAAGTTTTTCACTCGTGGTGTGACGTCAATCAGTCTGACAGTTTTAGAATTCAGCTAACTGAACCAATCACAGTTAAAATAAATGACAATAATTTAATCACATGTAATTGAATTATCTACCAAAAAACAGACCAACCTAGAACTTATTTCCAATGTTAAAAATAAATCTAGGAATTTGAGTCTGAAAATTACCAGTCATAAAAATAGGTTTACTTTTTTAAATGAGAATGTGGCTCACATTTTCAAACTTGTTTCTCCTCATGAGTAGGAAAAAATGTATGATGAACAGTTATATGTTGCTTTATTTTTAAATTCCACACAGGCTTTGAAAATAGGAGTTATTTCTTCGTGAGACATACCAATAGATAGCAGCACTACACTGCTGTTATAACCTGGTGTCAAAATACTACTTGTAGGACTATTAGTAAAAACTGTCAATAGATGGCACTATATACATTTTGAAATAAACTTGAATAATAAAAAATAAAGTTTTATTTTATTTAATTTCACGAATGTGGACTAACGAAAATCATATGTCTTATTATAAAATGTATTATTAATAACTTCAGGTCAAGTGTAAACTAACTCAGAATCAAAAACAACTATAAATTAATAGTAAGCTTGAAACAGAAATAAACAAAGATAACTTATAAATTAATGAACCTTATTCTATATAAAGAACTGAAATATTTCATAAATCATTGGTACACTTGCTGTTAACGATATTTTCGGCAATAATCCCAGAGTTTTATCAAGTGTTTAAGCCTTTTCCTAGGAAATTAAAATCATACACGCTAAGAAAAGGCTTAGTCTCGACTTTCCTTTCTTGAATAGTGTTTTCACGCCTTTACATCGATTGTATATATTACCTTATTTGTTTGTAATTAAGCACAAAGCTACACAATGGGCTATCTATGCTCTGCCCACCACGGGTATAGAAACCCGGATTCTAGCGTTGTAAATCCACAGACATACCGCTGTGCCACTGGGGGCTTTCTTTCTAGAAGGAATCAATAAAAACAACAGTACAAATAGAAAACAACAATACCACCTCCATTAAATCCTCAGTGGATCTATGTTAATATAATAACACT
>NW_013747171.1:0-4047 GCF_000517525.1 Limulus polyphemus
GGTACAAAGAACTGAAGTAAACTCCTTGTAAGTAAAGAGAATTGAAGTAAACTTCTTGTGGGTATAGAGAACTGAAGTAAACTCCATGTGGGTACAGAGAACTGAAGTAAACTCCTTGTAGGTACATAGAACTGAAGTAAACTCCTTGTAAGTAAAGAGAATTGAAGTAAACTCCATGTGGGTACAGAGAACTGAAGTAAGCTCCGTGTAGGTGCAGAGAACTGAAGTAAAGTCGTTATAACAATACAGAACTGAAGTGAATCTGTTTTAGCAAAGTAGAATTGAAATAAACCCGTTGTAATAAATTATTGGTACTCACAAGTCTTTTAAAGGAATTAGTAAACATGAAAATTACCAATTACAGTTTCCTTATGAAGTACAATTCATATTTAGTCCAAATGTTTAATGATTTTCTAAGTGATAAAGTTTTCCTTCCCCAGGAAAAATATTTAAACTTATTTGTATAAAACGTATTCAGTATGACTACTGGGACTGAGATGGTTTGGGTTTGGTTGTTTGGAATTTAGCAGTGATAGACTGGAGAGAAGACAGCTAGTCAACAGCACCCACCGCCAACTCTTGAGCTACTCTTTTACTAAGGAATATAGGGACTGACCATCAGATTAAAATGCCTACCACAGCTGAAAGTGGATTCGAACCCGCGACCCTCAGATTGCGAGTCGAGCACTTTAACTACCAAACTGATTTTAAAATATGGATGTATCTGAAAATTATTAGTTTCAGTGCTATCAAGAAAAAATATAATTCAAAACCATAAAATCATCATTGTAATAGTTATGGTACTTGGAGGCAACAACAAAAGGTTAGAGAATCTCAAATATTGCTGTCCCAAGAACTGAAACAGAAAGAGAAGTTCAAATCCTTGGTATAGCCTTTAATGTAACCAAGTTATACCTCAACATGATTAACAAATAATTCAAGTTAAGTTTCATCAAAAACAAAGCTCAGAGGTGAGTAAAGAAAGAAGCAGAGACCTGAGATACAATCAGTGAGATAGACAGGCACATTTTTAAACACCTATCTCACTGATTGTTTCTCAGGTCTCTGCCTCTCCACTGATAGAGAATAGTATCATTTAGCCCAGCTAAGATTTGGTAGATAAACTCTATCAAATACGATTTGTACATCCTTCTAACTTACTTCATTTTCCACCTAAGCATACACGCTACTAATATATCTGACGAGGGAACCTATATCTAATATATCTGAAGAAGGAACCTATATCTAATATATCTGACGAAGGAATCTATATATAATATCTCTAACGAGGGAACCTATATCTAATATCTCTGACGAGGGAACTTATATATAATGTCTCTGAAGAAGGAACCTATATACAATATCTCTGGCGAGGGAACCTATATATAATACATCTGACGATGGAACCTATATCTAATATATCTAACGAAATAACCTATATCTAATGTATCTGAAGAAGGAACCTATATATAATATCTCTGACGAGGGAACCTATATCTAATGTATCTGACGAGGGAACCTATATATAATATCTCTAACGAGGGAACCTATATCTAATACATCTGATAAGGGAACCTATATCTAATATATCTGACGAGAGAACCTATATCTAATATATCTGACGAGAGAACCTATATATAATATATCTGACGAGAGAACCTATATATATTTCTCAAAACTTCTGGAAAAACTTTAGCTGAAATGAAGTTTCACTCCTTCAGTTGAATTTTACAGAGAATAATATCATTTAGCCCAGCTAAGATTTGGTAGATGTGTTTAAAAATGTGCCTGTCTATCTCACTGATAGTTTCTCAGGTCTCTGCCTCTCCACTGATAGAGAATAGTATCATTTAGCCCAGCTAAGATTTGGTAGATGTGTTTAAAAATGTGCCTGTATCTATATTCCTCAACACTATTATATCAGTCACCATTAAGGTCGTTCATCTATATTCCTCAACACTATTATATCAGTCACCATTAAGGTCGTTCATCTATATTCCTCAACACTATTATATCAGTCACAATTAAGGTCTTTGATCTAGACTCCTTAACACTACTATATCAGTCACCATTAAGGTCGTTCATCTATATTCCTTAACACTACTATATCAGTCACCATTAAGGTATTTCATCTATATTCCTCAACACTACTATATCAGTCACCATTAAGGTCGTTCATCTATATTCCTCAACACTATTATATCAGTCACCATTAAGGTATTTCCTCTATATTCCTCAACACTATTATATCAGTCACCATTAAGGTTCTTGATCTTTATTTCTTAACACTATTATATTAGTCACCATTAAGGTCTTTGATCATTACTCCTTAGCACTGAGTCTACATCAGTCAACACTAAGTGTCCTGGAATATGTCCCACGAGAATATAACATTGTTATCTATTCTGATTGGTTTAAGGTCTTAGCCAATGATGAATAAAAGAGAGCTTCCTTGTTCTCATGCTGAGATTCTAGATAATTGCTGTAAGAACAGCAACTAAATTGCTTTTATTATTATAAAAATAGCCGTTTATTGAGAACTCTTATATGGATAATGAAACTGCTGACATTGATTGTGAAGGAGATGTGACCTAACACTAGCAGTCTAATCTTGAGCGTTATACGGATAACGAAACCGGTGATATTGACGAAGGTGTTGCCTGACCTTAGCAGCCGAAACCTGAAGACTGAATATATAATGAGATTGATGACATCATTTCAAACACAG
The DNA here is from genome assembly GCF_000517525.1 of Limulus polyphemus. Classification (NCBI taxonomy): domain Eukaryota; kingdom Metazoa; phylum Arthropoda; class Merostomata; order Xiphosura; family Limulidae; genus Limulus; species Limulus polyphemus. The sequence goes on from NW_013747171.1 coordinate 2,729, forward strand.
AATATCATTTGGAATAAAACGCTCAGAAGGTTATCTTTAAGAGAAAAATCATTCAGATTTACAGTTTTGTGCTTCTGATGAAAAAAGTTTGAATTTATAATAGAAAACGCTAATGAGAAGAAAATAGATTTCACAAAAACATTTCTTTCTGCTTACTCATAGTAAAAACGTTTTGTTTATTAACAGTGTGTCTACTGTAAACTGTTGTGAGTCTCTTAGCCACCTGTATATATATATTGATATAAGTTTTAGTGGATGTATGTAGCCTTGGTGACAACAGGTAAACAAAAATTGACATTAAACAACAGATGGACTTATTGGCAGAATAAAAGAGTGGTAATAAACACACATGGCGCGGAAATGTAACTCTTGGAATTTGTTCTGAAAAACATACAGTTGTAGTGAATACAGTCATTTTTTAGCTAACACATCATTGGTTGGCGCAAGTGATTGTTATTTTTAGATTTATTCGAGTAACGCCACGTGCATCATTATATACCCGCGAAATACCGAGCTCGTGTTTTTTAAACCTAGTAATTAACACTAACGTACATTATTTCTAAATAAATAATAAGCTGTTGAAGTCATTGTCGATCCGAGGTGAGCTAAGAGGTGAGTAAAGAAAGAAAGAAAGAGGCAGACACCTGGACAAACAAACAATCAGATCGATATTTCTATACACATTATATTGGAACGACCTTAATGGTGACTGATATAATAGTGTTGAGGAGTCTAGATCAAAGACCTTAATGGTGACTGATATAATAGTGTTAAGGAGTCTAGATCAAAGACCTTAATGGTGATTGATATAATAGTGTTAAGGAGTCTAGATCAAAGACCTTAATTGTGACTGATATAATAGTGTTAAGGAGTCTAGATCAAAGGCCTTAATGGTGACTGATATGGTAGTGTTCAGGAGTATAGATCAAAGATCATACTTCAAGACAGCAAGGTATTATTTTGTATAACTACATACACAAACTTTAACACAGCAGGATATTATCTTGTATAACTACATACACAGCAAGGTATTATTTTGTATAACTACATACACAAACGTTAACACAGCAAGGTATTATTTTGTATAACTACATACACAAACTTTAACACAGCAGGATATTATCTTGTATAACTACATACACAGCAAGGTATTATTTTGTATAACTACATACACAAACGTTAACACAGCAAGGTATTATTTTGTATAACTACATACACAAACTTTAACGCAGCAAGGTATTATCTTGTATAACTACATACACAAACTTCAAGACAGCAAGGTATTATTTTGTATAACTACATACACAAACGTTGACACA
>NW_013747172.1:0-2083 GCF_000517525.1 Limulus polyphemus
CTGAAAAGGCGATCATGTTTGGTGTGACGGGGATTCGAACCCGCGACCCTCAGACTACGAGTCCAATGCCCTAACCACCTGGCCATGCCGGGTCCTTTCTGAAGAAATAATTACTAAGCAGGGGTACTCGAAGATTAAGCAATCCTCCTTCACCCCGTGCGTGGCCTAGGAATATGGGCTTAAACTGAGAAACAGGAAATTAATGCAGACAAGCTACGTAAACTTAAAAAGGTAAACGTAAAAGTAAAGAGTGAAGAGCAGAGTAAACTAAACTAAACTAAATGACCGATATAGGACAGATGGTCCATCAAGGCGGCGGGGATCTATAAATCCTATGCCAAGAATTTAATGTGGGGGGGGGAAACGGGACTACCCCGAGAAAACCCACTTTCACTGGTAACGACCAATCCGTTACCAGTGCCCGGTTGGCGAGAAGAAGTAAGTAGGGAAGGCAAAGTGAAGTCCGGTGCTGGTGGTTGATTAACTTTTGAATGAGTTATGGATTCTCCTGATGTTCGCCATGGTTTTATTGGGGTACAGGTTCAGGTTACGGGATGGTTTTAAAGGCGTGAAGTCCTCGGTGTCGCTGGTGAGTGGGCGGAGGGCACAGAAAGGTTCGTCGGGTAGATGGAGGTCGGGGGAGGTTTCAATTACTAGAGAGTTCGGTGAGATTGACGACGATGATGTAGAAAGTGGCTCGGGGCTGAGAGGCGGGTTGCTGGTTTGCTGATAAGCATCGTTGGTTACTGGAAAGACTTGCGGCTGGGTCTGGGTGCCTTTTTCTCTCCTTGTAATGGTGATTTGGGTTGACATGTCTTGTGATTCAGGAGTGGGTGAAGTTTGAGTATCCTGGTCACTTGTAATAGAATGGGCGATAGAGTACTGGTTGGTGGTGGTTTTCTTTAGGGTGTTGCGGAATGTGGGCTTGGGGGGTGGGTGAGGCTTACGGTATGGATTTTCTGCTTTGAAGTGATGGTAATAAAGATAGCAGCCGTGGGTAAGGATGGAGTCTGCAGTAATCTTGGAAGTTGTTAAAACACGTTTTTGATTGGAGGAGAGACTTCCTGTAACCACAACCAATGGTAGCCACAGTTTACTCACCTCTAATCCTGAATCTCTGTTTAGTGAAGGTTTTATTGTGTTAATGTAAAACGATTCTTTATTTTTTTTTGTCTTCCGAAAATTTGTCTGTGTTGATGATTCTAGCTTTTCCCCAGTTTATGTTGTGTGCAGTTGACATGGCGTGTTCTACAATGGCTGAATTTTGTGTTTCATGAGTCTTGTACTCTCTTTATGTTCCTTTATTCCTCTATTCTTATATATATCTACTTCGTTTTATTTTCTTACTCAACCATGATTTTTAGTTTTAAATTACATTTTCTTTAAAGTTTTAACATAGTCAATTTAAACGTGGCTTTAAAATTTAATTTTCATTTCTCAGTGTTGCTGTGATTTCTATCTTTTTTGTTTTTTTCTACCTATGAATTTAAATTAACAAATAAAACAACAACAACAACAAAAAACAAAAAAAAACGAATTTTCTCTACGGGTTTCCGTACATGTCAAGAAAAAAAAAACATGAACAAAAGTTATAAGTATAAGTTCAAAATATTTTGGACATAAACATTACCATAATAGTGTTACGCCTCTGTGTTCGTTTGTTAATTTTCCGTAAAAATTCCCATCGAAGAAATTTTAGCGATACAAGTCCTTTCTTAAATAAAACTAGTTTATTCTTTCTCAACACAACTTTGCAATACCCTTAATTTCCACAGTCACGCTATAACTTAACAAACGCTATAATTCACAACGAACGATTCACACGCTTGACTCAATTGTCCGTCTCTATCTCTGTCTGCAATTCAATTCCATTGTTGCCGTCACTTCTTGGCGGTCTTATATACCAGAATACCGCACATCTAGTAAACACTCGAGCATTCAAGAATCTTTCGAAAATATCATGACATGTTACTAGCGTCACGTGACTTCCGCTGTAACAATAGTATAAAGCACCAATAACCCATTGTTCAGATTCACGCTTAACAACAAACAATTAACGGCATATTTATACAGAAAAAGCAAG
>NW_013747173.1:0-1528 GCF_000517525.1 Limulus polyphemus
ATATGAATGAAGAGAGAGCAGTAGTTACTTTGAGTTCCATGTAATTTATCATTCTGTTAGTTTTGAGCTAGTGAGCCGTATAGTGTGTGTTTTGCACCCGTTGAGAGCTAATTTATCGAGATTGTGAATCGCTGTGATTTATAGCATGTATTATAAAAGTTGTTAAGTTTAAGGTGACGAGAAACATACTGACTGTGGAACTACTGTGTACTAAAAGTTTGTATTGAGGAAGAATAAACTGGTTTAGTCAAGAAAGGATTTGTATTGCTGAAGATCCTCATAAAGAATTTCTACTGGAAACAAACAAACAAGCAGGTACATAACATATTGGTTTTAGAGAGTGGGACGGAAAAGGGGAAAAAAGATGGAAAAGAGAAGTGGCAAATCAAACTACAACTTAGCAGATTTCATGGCAGCAAGCAATTCAAGAACAGCAAGAGAGACAACAAGAACGAGAAAAGAAACAAGAAGAGAGACAACAGCAGTGGCAAGAAAACCTGCAACAGTGGCAGCTCGAACGGCAAAATAAAGAAGAAGAGAGATTATAGCAGTTGTTGGAGGAGAAAGAAAAGAAACAAGAAGAGAGACTACATCAGTGTTTGGAGGAGAAAAAAAATAAACAAGAAGAGAGACTACAGCAGTGGCAAGAAAACCAGCACCAGTGGCAACTATAACAAGAAAGGAAACAGGAAGAAAGTCTCCAACAACTACAGAAAAGTCAGCAACAGTGGCAAGAAGAACAAGGAAAGAGAGTACAACATCACCATGAAGTACAACTGGAAAAGATTAGTAAATATCAAAGTGAATTAAATACATTAAAGGACGATTTGCTGTCTTTTACACAGGGAGAATATATTAGCCATGGACCTAATCAGCCTCAGACAACAGGAAGCCCCTTATAGACCCTGCAGCTAAACCCTAATGCAGACATCTTCAATTCTGCCAGAAGTAACATTCTAGACATGAGTGTCAGAAATAGGGGTGATCTAATACGAAGGAAGCCACAGGAATTCGATGGGAAGGCACCATGGGAAGCATATAGAGCACAATTTGAGCTCCTGGTGGAAATGAATGGATGGACAGAGGAGCAGAAAGCAGTGTACCTGGTAACGAGCCTGAAGGGACAACCACTGGAAATACTTGGACAGTTCTCAGCAGACGACTGGCACAACTATAGAGCACTGGTAGCTGCTCTAGAACTCCTACATTAAGTCCAGCACAGAGGTACCAAGGTTGGTACAGTCATCAGTATTCAAGGCCAGAAAAGGGCAGCTTTCAGAGAAGTTTGAGGGACTTTGCTGGAACTGTAACAAACCTGAGCACAAAAGAGCTCAATGCCGGCACTTTCAACACAGGAAAGATGCCATGGCAGGAAAGACTGCTACCCAGAAACTTTGTTGGAACTGTCGAGAGCAAGGACATATAAAGAGCCAGTGTAAGAATACTACTACTAATAAGTCAGCTTCGAGAAACCAGTAGTGGTTGGTGTTGAGGGACGCCCACCATCCCCCATTGTGAAAGTCCAAAG
>NW_013747174.1:0-1527 GCF_000517525.1 Limulus polyphemus
CACCTCCCATCACAATTAGAACGTTTCGTTTATCACTTTTTTAGTTACAATATCATCTCTCGTTTTCATACTACAACTCTTTCTCGTTTCATAATATTTTGCCTCCCCCCCCCCCAGTGGCACAGCGGCATGTCTGCGGACTTGCAACGCTAGAAACCAGGTTTCGATACCGGTGGTGGGCAGAGTATAGATAGCCCATTGTGTAGCTTTGTGCTTAACTTCAAACAAACAAACAATCATAATATTTTCTTTCTTTGGTGTATTTTAAAATTTGTATGGCTACGTCTTACATTAGAGATATAGTTCTAAACTTTTACTTCAGGGAGGGGGAACTCAGGTAGTTGGAGCTTTTATATTAATTTAATCGTGGAGTTATATTTCTTTTCTTTTTGTGGATTTTGATGAAACTATTCTTTTGAACGCAGAGTTCTAGTAAATTCTTGGAGATCTCTAGCCAGTTCTAGATGTGAAGGAGTATAACTTTTAATAACATTTAATCCTCTATGTAATTGTAATGCTAGAAGTATAAAATATATAATAGATGTCTTTAGAGCGTTGGTAGAAATGGAGGATCTTGATACAATAGGAATAAATGTTTACAACATGGTTAAATGTAGGCGATTTTGATGACAGAAATGTATTTTAAATACAGAGTTACAGATTATTTAATAGGGAGGGAGTGGCTTTATGTGTAACATGCGAGTTATATCCTGTTGAAGTTAAGGATATCAAAGATAATACCAAGAAGATGGAATCCATAGTGAGAAAACTTGTTACAGATCACCAGATGATACTAATGAAATTAATGAGAAACTTTACAGTGAGATTAAGATTTCAGCTGTTAATAAGGTCAGAATTATGAGTGATGTTAAATTCAGGCAAATAATTTGGGAAATATTAGAGTCAAACCAGGAGGGGGGAAGATTTTTGAAAAACTGTTTAAGATGTTTTTCTTCACCAATTGGTCAAAGAACCTATTAGAAACAATGCTATTTTAGGCTTATTGTTAACTTCTAATACAGAAATGGTTGAGAGGTTGGAAATTAAGGTGCAAATTATCATTGCTCTATTAGGTTCGATGTTTTGCTGCATATGGAGATCAGGAATAATGATATTTTGGTTACAAATTTAAAAACAAATTATGAAGGGATGCGACAAGAATTATCTGCTGTGAATTGGGCAGTTGAGTTACTTGGAGATACTGATCAGATATGAAAAAGATAATTTTTTTTAAATATTCAAAATAAACATTCCTTATAGAAAAAAAGATGGTTTAAAATAAAAACCGTGTTTGCTCACAAATGGTATAAGGGATAAAAATAAAGAAAACATCACAACATTATAAAATTTAAATTGACTGGTATGACGGGAGATTTAGAAAGTTGGCGAAACAGGAAATTAGAACATCAAAAAGGATGTATGAAAAAGGGTTAGGCTGAAAATTGTAAAAACTAACTAGTGAGGATTTCTTTAAATAACATTAAAGGTAAACAAGATGTTAGGATGGGGTAGGGCCCTAAGAGAATG
>NW_013747175.1:0-1601 GCF_000517525.1 Limulus polyphemus
TAACCAGAACACAAAGCCCCCTGATGATAATAAGAGTACCAACCCCCTTATGACAACCAGAACACCAACTCTCCTGATGATATTTAAAACAACAAACCTGCTGATGGTAAACAGAGTATCAACCCTCATGATAATAATTAGAACACTAAACCTTCTTATTATAACCAAAATATCTACACACCAAATGGTATTTATCACAACTATTAGGCCTATTGGATTCTAAGGTTTCTTCAGCTTTCGGCGTTTAAACAAATGTCATTATTTTTTATTCTTTAATACTTTGTTTTTAATTTCTTTGAATTGTTCTTTCAATTTCATGAAGACATAATCTATAAAAGAAGATCGTATATCATTTACAAATGGGATTAATTCACATCATTCGGTGAATATATAATTCAAGAATGTAATATTGTATACAAAGTTAATGTGTTTTTTTTTTTTTTGTTTCCGTTAATCAAATAATTGGTATATTTGCCTTCATCTACTGTTTCTTAAGCAAAAAGTAATAAAATAAGATAAAATAAACAAACAAAAGTTTGTAGTATCTTTCTTATACAGGTCCCATTGTTCGAATAATATTGCTAGACATTTCCCTTTCAGTACCGCACCGGGTCTTCCTTTTACCGGATACGTCATTCTCGCGCGCTTTTATATTCCGCGAACTGTGACTTCCGGTGTCAAATTTCCGGTACGTTGTTGTCTTTCAGAAAATGGAGCCCGCTTATTCTTGTGATCAAGAGCGAAACATGGAACTTTTTTTTATTCATCCGCAGACGCCCAGAGATCATGGAACTTTAAAGATTTCCTGCAGTGAGTAAAGTTAATGGACGACAGTGATAATTATCTTAATACGGCTTTGTTGTTTCGATATAAATAATACTTATAGTCATTGGACGCTTTCAAAGATTGTATAAAAATCATAAAATTGTTAAACGAAGTTAAACTCTTGTACACGATAAGCACTTTGAGTTAAAACGATACAAAATGGTCGAAAGATTGTTTTGCTCTCAGTCAAAGACCGACTACATTGTAAAAACTTAACTAATCCGGAGACACCTTTTATTTTACATTTTTTCGTGGCCCCTAAATTTTATCGATGTTTTTTGTTTTGGAAAAAAAAAGTTCCGTGTACAAGAAAATATATATTTCAAAATTAAATGCTTTAATTAAAATAACTTTATTTTTACGAAAAATATTTGTTATTCTACAAATTATATATATATATATTTAAATGAAATTTTGGACATTACTCGCGGACCCCAGTTTGAGAAATGCTGGAATCAATCACATGTGTGTTAGCAATAACTTTTGATGACGTCAAACTACGTACATAGATCAGAGATAACAAGTGACTCAGTAAACAATGTAGATAATTTAATATATCGGTTGATCACATCAAACTACGTACATAGATCAGAACTAACAAGTGACTCAGTAAACAATGTAGATGATTTAATATATCGGTTGATCACATCAAACTACGTACATAGTTCAGAACTAACAAGTGACTCAGTAAACAATGTAGATAATTTAATATATCGGTTGATCACATCAAACTACGTACATAGACCAGAACTAACAAGTGACTCAGTAAACAATGT
>NW_013747176.1:0-2375 GCF_000517525.1 Limulus polyphemus
AATCCGGGTTTCGATACCAGTGGTGGGCAGAGCACAGATAGCCCATTGAGTAGCTTTGTGCTTAGTTACAAACAAACAAACCTTATGCCCAGATAATAGGAAAATACCTTCTCTAATTAAACTTAATTTACTTAACAAGTTATTGACATAATTATTACAAGTTATTTGTTAACTAATTTTAACTATTTAATATTATAACACTGAAAGATGTTGTTCAGCGATTCTCTTTTGATTGGTAGTTAAAGAATATCGCCCGCCCTCGAGGGATCGAATTTTCACAAACTTCAAATTTTACATTATTTAAAAACATATAATTCTATATGTATTTTTTAACATCAATCGCAGACATTCATAATTATTGATTGTATCTACAGTAAACAAGGTAAAAGTTTGAGAGTGAACAAAATTAAGTTTAATATTTGATGATGCTCTGTTTGAATTTTATCTACTACATAATTTTGTTTGAAAATAAATAAACAAACAGTCTTATTTCGACAAACAAATATTCAATATATTGTCCACAAATATGCACATAAAAAGCTCTTTCAGTTATACTGTCAATAAATTAATTTTTTAACTTCAAAAATACTAATAGTGACTAAAACGATTGTGAGACTGAAAAATGGATTGTTTTAGGAATGCTATTACAACGACTAGGATCTGTCCTGTAGACAGACGTTTTTACCTCATAGGACAAATATACAGGAAATATCAATGTCTTATAACAACAGGATGTTTGAGGTGAGCTCTCCCTTAAATAAAACGTTTACTTTAGTAAAATTCACAATGGATTGGATAATAATAGTTGTTGTTGGTTTTTAGTGCAAAACTACACAATGGACTATTTGAGATCTATCCACTGCGTGGAATCGAAACCCCGATTTTATCATTATAAGTCTGGAAACAGTAACATTCAAGGCTGTATTACTCGTGGTGAACAGAGCACAGAGAGTGTCACGTCATGTCACGCTTGATTTTTCTTGAATTCTCGAAATATTACTTACTTGCACTTTGAGGCCAAGGACATACTACAAGAGTGATTGTCGAACCACACCATTCGGTAAGAGTTACTCAAGAGTTGGCTGTGTGTGCTGCTAATTACCTGCCTTCCCTCTAGCCTGTCATTTTAAAATTATGGACAGCGAGCATAGATAGCCCTCGTATACGTTTTCTTTCCGCAGCAAAGAATAAACTGTGTATTGGCAAGACTTGGAAACGGCATATGACATTCATGAGTTTGTTTGTTTGTTTGTTTCTAATAAAGCACAAAGCTACACAATGGGCTATCTGTGCTCTGCCTACCACTGGTATCGAAACCCGGATCCTAGCGTTGTAAGTCCGCAGAATACCGCTGTGCCACTGGGGGGCAATTCTTTGTCCATCCATAGATCAAGATCGCGCAGTTTGTATTATGTGGATCAGTTTGGGAGAATGGTAGCCATTAATTGTAAATTTAATGATTACTCACTTGTATTGTATTGAGATATTTTTGTTCGCGTTATTCGGTAATTTGTTTTCAAGAGAATTATTAGATTAAGAAAAAACCCTGACCAAAATATACGAACTAAGTATAAATATTCATCATTGAAAAACATAATACAAACTCAGAAAGTGAAGGATGCACAAACACTGTCACCTTCTGTCTATCCAGCTTAAATATAACCCTGCCGACCCTCACTCATCTAATGACTATGTTCACTATTAGAGCGAACATACACATTAAACAATACAAGTGAGTAATCATTAAATTTACAATTAATGGCTACCATTCTCCCAAACTGATCCGTTACTACCTTTGTTTCTCAACCCTAATTTAGTGGATAATCGTAGGCGAACATTTTATTTTACTGAATTTGTAGCAGCAGGTATCACGCGTCTTCGTCATTTACATTATGAGGTTATCCCCCGTTTTCTCAGGGAATCGGCGATTATTGAATTGGTATTGACTAATAATAGCGATCTCACCAAGGAATTTGTTGGTAAAAGTTTCCGTCAACTTTATTCGGCTCTACCCCAAGATTGGACATTCTGTCTTTCTTCTCGATTATCTTCCGGGGGAAGCTTCCCCACACGTGTTTTGTATTTTACACGTAATAATGGTTTGGATTTTAGTTTATTTCAGGGTCTTTCCTTGCGAAAGATATTTATTGCTATACAGATAATTTTCACCCCCATGTACCGCATCAGTTTTGGAGAAGCTTATGTTCCTTCTGTGGTGTGGATAGAGAAACTATTGCTCATTTGTTTTTCCAATGTTCCAAAATACAAGATATGTGGAATTTAGTTTTTAGTTTGTTGAAGATAGTTTTAGGCCATAGCATAATGGACCAAGAAAAAGAACAGATGGCTTTCTTTGGAATGTTACCCCATTTGAG
>NW_013747177.1:0-2445 GCF_000517525.1 Limulus polyphemus
AACAAATTGTGTCAGAGAGTGGGACAGAAATTAAAAAAAGAAGAAGAAAAAGATGGAAACGAGAGGCGGCAAATCAAAATACAGCTTAGCAGATTTGATGGCAGCAATACAAGAACAGCAAAAGAAACAAGAAGAACGAGAAGAGAAATTACAGCAGTGGTTGGAGGAAAAAGAAAAGAAACAAGAAGAACGAGAAAATAAACAAGAAGAGAGATTACAGCAGTTGTTGGAGGAAAAGAAAATAAACAAGAAGAGAAATTACAGCAGGGGTTGGAGGAAAAAGAAAAGAAACATAAAGAACGAGAAAATAAACAGGAAGAAAGTCTCCAACAGTTGCAGGAAAGTCAGCAGCAACTATAGGAAAGTCAACAGAAGTGGCAAAAAGTACAAATGGAAAACATTAGTAAATTTAAAAGCGAATTAAATACATTAAAGGATGATTTATTGTCTTTTACACAAGGAGGATACATTTACCATCGACTTAATCAACCCCAGACAATGGCAAGCCCCTTCCAGACCCCGCAGCTAAACCCTAATGCAGTCAAGTCGTCACTTTTCCATCTGTAGTTTCCCATCTCCAGCGAAGAATACCATCTTCAAGCTTCAAATGGTCCCATTGTGCCCAATAGTGCTTTGTCACAGGGCTTAGACTAGACACATTCTCCCAAGCAGGGTGCAAAACACTTGCTTTTAGAAAATCAATTATTGGCTTCAAATCTTGATCTTTTTCCTGCTCTGCTTTAATATCTATACCTGGTTCCACTTCACCATCATCAACTTCTTCAGTCACTTTGACTTCACCTTGATGACACCTAATAAGTTCAACCTCTCTTTTAAAAGTTACCAGAACTTTTGTTGTTTCCAAACGTCATTTTATCAAAATTAATTACAAACTTCCTCGGTAGTAAGTAGTCCAATCCTAATATGCATTCGTCTTCAATGTCAGCCAAGTATACTTTCTTTTCTGTCCTTTATGCCCATAAGCTCAATAGTTACCCACACTGGTCCCAACAATCTTGTAGAATGTCCTGTCACACCATAAATCTTCTGTATGGCTTCTGGTACTCCTTCGTGATCTAACATCTTGATGCTCACAAGGGTTTGCTGAGATGCAGAGTCTATGACAAAGTTGCACCTTTGGCCATCCAGCTTTCCTGTCACATAGACACTGTGTGTGCTTGGCATTTTACACCTAGCTGTTGGGACTTTCACAATGGGGTTGGTGAGTGTCCCTCAACGCCAACCACTACTGGTCTCCTTGAGGCCGACTTGTTGGTAATATTCTTCCTACACTGGCTCCTCAAATGTCCTTGCTTTCCACAGTTCCAACAACCTTTCTGGATAGCAGCCTTTCCTGCTGTGGCATCTCCCCTGTGTTGAAGTTTCCAGCATTGAGCACTCTTGTGCCCAGGTTTGTTACAGTGCCAGCAAAGTCCCTCAAACTTCTCTGAAAGCAGACCTTTTCTGGCCTTGAATCCAGATGACTGTACCAACCTCGGTACCTTTGTGCTGGACTTAAAGTAAGATTCGAATTCGAGAGCTCTGGCCATTGCATCCTGCATGGTAGAGGGGTGTGCCTGCTTCACTTATATCTTAAGTTGTGGACTGTCCAAGGCATCTACGAACTGATCCCTCAGCAACAACTTGAGGAGATCGGGTGGTGCAGTTGGGTAGGCCTTGTGTGCCATGCTCTCCAAGTCCTGTGCCAGCTCTTGCAGGCTCTCCCCTTTATCACGGACTCTCGTCCTAAACCTAGCCCTGTAGACTTCTGACTGATTTTGGGTTCCGTACCTGAGTCCTACAGCCGCTACCAGTGCTCTATAGTTGTGCCTGTCGTCTGCTGAACACTGTCCAAGTATTTCGAGTGGTTGTCCTTTCAAGCTCGTTCCCAGATGTACTGCTTTCTGGTCCTCTGTCCATCCGTTCATCTTTGCCAGTAGCTCAAATTGTGCTCTATATGCTTCCCACGGTGCTTTCCCATCGTATTCCTGTGGCTTTCTTCGTACTGGATCACTCCTATTACTGACATTCATATCTGGGATGTGACTTCTAACAGGACTGAAGATGTCCAAACGGTTATACCGAGAAAGTTACGGGAAGTTGTGCTGCGTTAATCCCATGATACTTTAACACGAGGACACCTTGGAGTTAAGAAGATATTGAGTCACCTACGACAGAGATTTTACTGGATAGGTATGAGGCAAGATGTGGAAGAATGGTGCAGAACATGCAGTACATGTTGTGCTAAAAGGGGACCCAAGCATAAGGGACGTGCTCCTATGAAGTTATATCAAGTTGGCGCACCAATGGAAAGAGTAGCCATTGACATTGCTGGTCCTCTACCCCAAACTCGTGCTGGAAACAGTACATTTGGTGGTGATGGATTATTTCACCAAGTGGCCTGAGGCATATGTAATACCAAATCAGGAGCTACAACTGTAGCTT
>NW_013747178.1:0-1526 GCF_000517525.1 Limulus polyphemus
AATTTCTCTTCTTGTTTATTTTCTTTCTTCTCCAACAACTGCTGTAATCTCTCTTGTTTATTTTGATGTTCGAGCTGCCATTGTTGTAGGTCTTCTTGCCACTTCTGTAATCTTTCTTCTCGTTTCTTTTCTTTTTCCTCCAACAACTGTTGTAATCTCTCCTCTTCTTGTTTATTTTCTCGTTCTTCTTGATTCTTTTGCTGCTCTTGTATTGCTGCCATCAAGTCTGGTATGCTGTAGCTTGATTTGCCGCTTCTCGTTGCCATTTTTTTTTATCCCACTTCTGACACCAATGTGTTACCTCTGTTCGTTAGTTAATTTTCCGTAAATTCGTTCCGACGAAACTTTAGCGACACAAGTCCTTTCTTAAATAAAATTGGTTTATTCTTTTCGAATACAACTTTACGATACACTTAATTTCAACAGTCGCTCTGTAACAAACGTTATAATTCTCAACGAACTTCACACGTTCTTAACAATATTCTCTCTGACTGCAGTTCAGTTACTCATTACACTGATGTCCCGTCACTTTGTGAACGTCTTATATATACAAGACTAACACATATCTAGTAAATGCTAGGGCATTCTTGAAGGAACAGGATATTTCTAGAAAGGAGGTGGCAGGATACTAGTCACATGACCTCGCTGACACAACAATATTAAATGATGTTAGCTAATTATGTATTAGTTATGTTATAATTAAAAGGATTAAACATTGTTTAAATATATATCATGTTGTTGTCAAAGGGCTATGATATTACACGGTGTTAGTTCATTATGAATTAGTTGTTATAATTAAAAGGTTTAAACATTGCTTAAAGATACATCATGCTGTTGTCGAGGTTTTACAATATTACATGGTGTTAATACATTATGTATTAGTTATAATTAAAAGGTTTAAACATCGCTTACAGATATTATATTACACAGTGTTAGTTAATTATGAATTAGTTAGGTTATGAGTAAAAGGTTTAAACATTGCTTAAAGATACATCATGCTGTTGTCAAGGTTTTACGATATTACATGGTGTTAGTTCATAATGTATTAGTTATGTTATAAAGGTTTAAATATTGCTTAAAGATACATCATGCTGTTCTCAAGGTTTTATGATATTACATGGTGTTAGTTCATTATTAATTAGTTATGTCATAATTAAAAGATTTAAACATCGCTTAAAGATACATCATGCTGATGTCAAGGTGTTATGATATTAAATGGTGTTAGTTAATTGTGTATTAGTTATGTTTTAAAAGGTTTAAACATTGTTTAAATATACATCATGCTGTTCTCAAGGTTTATGATATCACATGGTGTTAGTTCATTATGTATTATTTATGTTATAAATAAAAGGTTTAAACATTGCTTAAATATACATCATGCTGTTGTCAAGGTTTTAGAATATTATATGGTGTTAATACATTATGTATTAGTTATGTTATAATTAAAAGGTTTAAACATCGCTTACAGATATCATATTACATGGTGTTAGTTCATAATGAGTTAGTTATGTTATAATTAAAAGGTT
>NW_013747179.1:0-1525 GCF_000517525.1 Limulus polyphemus
ATATATGTATTAAAAACATAAAACAAGTAACAAAGTTTCCACCTGTTAAGGTCCACTTGAAGTAAATTTACAGCAGAGACAGCTGATATATATATATATTAAAAACATAAAACAAGTAACAACGTTTACACCTGTTAAGGTCCACTTGATATAATTCTACAGCAGAGACAGCTGATATATGTATATTAAAAACATAAAACAAGTGACAACGTTTGCACCTGTTAAGGTCCACTTGAAGTGTGTTTTCAAATAAACGTGTTTCAACACCGACATCTGTCGTCTATGGTGTAAACTATGAGAATTCTTCCTACTGATATTAAGAGAGGAAATGGTGGTAATATTTAAATTATTTATTATTAATATTACCATGAAATATTTAAAACTTATTTTACTACTAAAATTTATATACGAAAGGCACAAAGGTTCGACAACAATTTGTTAAAGAAGATAAATAAAAAAATTGGGAATTTAAAAACCTGCAACTAGGTGTCGTAAAAAAACAGAGTAAGGAAACAAGGCTGGAGATACCTTAGACGTTATTTACTCAAACTACAAACCTCTATTTTGGTTCCATGCTGTTACATTTGGTGGAGTTAAAATAGACATAGCTAGTTGATACGGTTCATGATGATTTACTGTAGCTATTGACTACTTGATCGCATTAGTTCGAGGTGTGAACTGCAGTTGTACATCGTCATGGAGATTTCTTTAAGAATATAGTGAGCATTTGTAGTTTCTGTAGAACTAAATTATCTCTATATACATAATGCATAGCAGTGGGTAACTATAAGCCTAGACTAAGACACAACCCCCACTAAGCGCATATAAAATGTTACCAGTTGAAAAGCAGTCTTTTCAAATATAACATATACGTCTAAAACATTTCTTTAAATAAACCTTCATGCCATTTAAATTAATTATTATACAAAATAGTGTATACTCCTTCACTTCATATATAATATAGGGGCTGGCTCCCTAAAGACACTGATTGTATTGTGTATTATTGGCTGACAATTCCTGTTTGAACCTGTATTTTAGCTTTTTAAACGAAAACCATATATTTGTAAGAAAGCTAACTTCAATGGATAATGATAACATCGTGTATACTAGAATTATGATGTTTTTAGCTTACGTAAAATACAGAAGAAACAGATTGACTTTTCAATACCACTATGAACTTTGCAGTACCTTCTTTTCCTTTTAAGTCTAACATGGGTGCTTTTTTGTTCAATTTGATATGTGTACAGGCTTAGCAGTCGATAGTAAAGGTTTTAAATTATTATTTGAAATGAACCTTTACTGTTTAAAGTGCTTTTTGCCCGAACGTTCTATTAGAGTTTTGTGCAATTCCTTGCGATCCCTATTATGAACTAATAACGTAGTTCACTATGACATCCAGTTGTTATGTGTATAAATAAGTGTTTATATAACAATGTCCAGACTTTATATGTATAATGTAACTGTTTAGACAACAATGTCCAGACTTTATATGTATAATGTAACTGTTTAGACAACAATGTCCAGA
>NW_013747180.1:0-1825 GCF_000517525.1 Limulus polyphemus
GAGACAACAACAGTGGCAGCTCGAACAACAAAATAAACAATAGAGATTACAGCAGTTGTTGGAGGAAAAAGAAAAGAAACAAGAAGAGAGACTACGACAGTGGCAAGAAGAACAAATGGAAAACATTAGTAAATTTAAAAGCGAATTAGATACGTTAAAGGACGATTTATTGCCTTTTACACAAGGAGGATACATTAACCATCGACGTAACCAGCCCAGACAATGACAAGCCCCTTCCAGACTTTGCAGCTAAACCCTAATGCAGACATCTTCAGTCCTGTTAGAAGTCACATCCCAGATATGAATGTTAGTAATAGGAGTGATCCAGTGCGAAGGAAGCCACAGGAATATGATGGGAAAGCACTGTGGGAAGCATATAGAGCACAGTTTGAGCTACTGGCAGAGATGAATGGATAGACAGATGAGCAGAAAGCTGTATATCTGGCAACGAGCTTGAAGGGACAACCACTGGGAATACTTGGACAATTGACAGCAGCCGACGGGTACAACTATAGAGCACTGGTGTCGGCTGTAGCACTCAGGTACGGAACCCAAAATCAGTCAGAAGTCTACAGGGCTAGGTTTAGGACGAGAATCCGTGCTAAAGGGGAGAGCCTGCAAGAGCTGGCACAAGACTTGAAAAGCATGGCACACAAGGCCTACCCAACTGCACCACCTGATCTCCTCAAGTTGTTGCTGAGGGATCAGTTCGTAGATGCCTTGGACAGTCCACAACTTAAGCTACAAGTGAAGCAAGCACAACCCTCTACCATGTAGAATGCAATGGCCAGAGCTCTAGAATTTGAATCCTAGGTTAAGTCCAGCACAGAGGTACCGAGGTTGGTACAGTCATCTGGATTCAAGGCCAGAAAAGGTCAGCTTTCAGAGAGGTTTGAGGGACTTTACTGGCACTGTAACAAACCTGGGCACAAGAGAGCTCAATGCTGGCAACTTCAACACAGGGGAGACGATACAGCAGTAAAGGCTGCTACCCAGAAAGGCTGTTGGAACTGTGGGGAGCAAAGACATCTGAGAAGCCAGTGTAAGAAAAATACCACCAATAAGTCAGCTTCGGGAAACCAGTAGTGGTTGGTGCTAAGGGATGCCCACCGAGCTCCATCGTGAAAGTCCCAACAGCTAAGTGTAAAATGGCAAGCACACATAGTATCTACGTGACAGGGAAGCTAGATGGCCAAAGGTGCAACTTTGTCATAGATTCTGCATCTCAGCAAACCCTTGTGAGCATCAAGGTGCTGGATAACAAAGGAGTACCTGAAGCTGTACAGAAGCTCTGTGGTGTGACAGGACATTCTGCAAGGTTGTGGGGACCAGTGTGGGTAACTATCGAGCTCATGGGCATGAAAAACAGACAGAAGGTATACTTGGCTGACATTGAAGACCAATGCATATTAGGATTGGACTATCTACTACCGAGGAAGTGTGTAGTTAACTTCGATAAAATTACGATTGGAAACAACAAAGTCCAGACTCCAGTAAGTGTTGCTACATCCGTTGATCTGCATGCCACAGCACTTAAATCAACTACAATACCCCCTATGTCAGAGAAGATAATTTGGGGTAGGATAAAAGAACATCCCCATGGGAGCCCAATGCTTGTAGAAGAAGTGGAAGACCCATCCAGGCCAGTGGACTTGAAGATTGGAAGGTCACTTGTAGCATGTCGTCAAGTAGTACCTATAACAGTGGCCAATTTCTCTAAATGTGAGTAGACACTTAAGGAAGAGGCATTGTTGGGCGTGTGCCAGGAGGTAGAGCCAGTCAATGTTAAAGCAAGGAATACAACTGTAAAGAAAGGACATACACT
>NW_013747181.1:0-1522 GCF_000517525.1 Limulus polyphemus
CCATTTTTGGAAATACAATTTCTTTAAAAAGACAAGAATGCACAAGATTTGACCAAAAATACTGATGTTTACAGAAAAAAATAGGGAAAATCACAGCCTGTTATATGATATATATAAACATTTTACAAACACATAAAAAAATAATTGTAAACTCTTTTTGGCTATTAATTTTTTTTTATGTTTGAAAAATGTTAAAAAGAATTACTTCATCTAGCAAACTCTTATTATTTCTTTGTTATTTTGTAATGGTCATCAGTATTGTTGATCAAATTTCATATATTTGATTATGTTTTGAAAAACGACTTTCTTTCTAACAATGAAAGACATATTCAATTACTTGACTCCTGTTGTAGGTTTATTGTGGAAACTATTTTTATTCAAAATATTTCAATTAAGAATTGTTCTTTAATAAAATTTATAAGCATTATATAAAGTTAAGTGAAAATGTCTAAACACCTCATAAAAGCAGTATGTTGTTTAATCCTTTTGCAAAAGGAGCCCCTTTAAATGCTTGTGTCACTGTTTTACATTCAAAATTTAATTAAACACCTGTAATACCAATGTATGTGAATGAAATCTATATGAATATAATAGTTCTGTCTGTTGTTTGTCCACATAACTACTTTGCAGGGTGTGGATGGATCTTCACAAAATTTGGTACGAAGGTTTCTTGGATCCATGCAGAGATACATGCAAACTTACAGTTTCACATTTTGTGTTTTGCAGTTTCTATGGACATTTTTTCATTTTTATAATTACATACAAGGGAAGGAGCTTTTCATGTCTTAAGATAACCTTTCATTAATCATGAATTTACATAACTTCCAACTAGTTAATATTATAATATGTGTTATGATTAAAAGTTTTATTTTATCCAAGTCTTACATCCTTTATTTCAAAATAAACCTTTAAAAAACTACCTAATACTTCAGATACATTGTCATGTGACCAATGAGCTTTGATAATTCTCTACTTTGGCTCTCTGTATCTTCAATAATAAACTGCAGCCAATATATAGTGGCAATGGCAAAGATACATCAAAGCTACATTCTGACATTGTTTGATGTTTTGTACTTAAGAGTGATGCCACCAAAAATTGGTTGCTTTTGAGATGGATATGTAACAGCCATTACCAACACAAAATATTCATACACTCAGATCATAAAGACATGTTCAGATCTGTGATATAGAACTTCCAACATGTCCTTGTATTTAATGGCAATGGAAAGTTAACATTTTCCTTGCATGAAAACTTATTTCACAGACAATTAATCAATGCCTCATCATTACTGCCTAACTATTGTAAAAGCTCCTACCTCTTCATGTACTAATGCATACTGTGCTAGTCTATGATGTAATCAACAACAGACTACAGCCCTCCTCCAATTGGAGGTTGACAATCTATATACCCTATATTCCCTAATCCCCTTGGAAGTGGCAAGGTATGGTGGATTCTGTGGAGAGGTAAGTGAATTACATTTTCAGGTAGGGAAAATATTATCTTCAGACCATGCTATTAACC
>NW_013747182.1:0-1525 GCF_000517525.1 Limulus polyphemus
CAGCTGTTATTCCTATTCCCCTCGTGCTTCACAATAATGACATTCAGCACATTTTATTGAAGTACTGCAGCTGTTATTCCTATCCTCCTGTGCTTCACAATAATGACATTCAGCACATTTTATTGAAGTACTGCAGCTGTTATTCCTATCCTCCTGTGCTTCACAATAATGATATGCTCTAATGCAAGTAAGGAGAAGCGACATATAACGTTTCGATGATGTGTGGGTGTGTTTTTTAATAAACCAACTTTGTTTAAGTAATGGACATTACATAAAACAAAAAAAAATGGAATTTTCTACGAGAATTACGTTTAACGTGTGATTAGTATTCCAAAATTGTCAAACGGTTTCTGTTAAAAAGAGAAAAAATAATCTGAAATTACTTGAAAGCCGTCTGACGATTCTTCGAATGTATAACTCTATCTTCAAATTCTTGGCCATTGAACGAACTTTGGAACACAGCCCTCTAACTGTTACTCATCTTCAGCTTGTAAGAATTTTGTAATTGCAACATTTAAACCAGCTATAAACCAGCCAAATTCGGTTTTTCCTTTTCCTCAGAGTTTAGGCTCGTTTCGTTCTTTTTTTTTATTTTGCTGTCAGAATGGTTTGTCTTTCTCTTGACATAGTGACAAAACTCGTATTTTCCTGTTTTTGTCACCGAATGCAGCTGCTGAAGCTAACTACTTATGAAACTGATCCACAACAATCAATGACACGTTCCAAGAGATCTGTTATACTGCATGTAAAACGTTTTAAATATTGTTCTCTTACGTTTTGTATGGGGTGTATTAGACGTTTATATTAAAGATGTAATGGTTATTAATTCCATACTTTTCCTGACGGATACCGAGTTTCCGATCATATGGTACAACACTTCAGTATAAGTGAGAGATTGTGAAACTGTTTTGTTAACTACAGTATAGCATTAAATATTAATATTAATTCTTAAGGAGATTTTTATTCAAAAATCTTATTTTTCAGTAGAAGTAGCTAGCATATCCGGCTTGGAATATTGAAAGAGAAACAGGTGCTAATGGTATGCGGTATCATCATGTAAAAACATATTTGAGGCTTTGAATGTCATGCTCCAAGCATACACTCTAGCTTGAGATACCAGAAAACATGACTCCAAAATAGGCATAACAATGTTTAAAAATATTTTTTGAGACGCTGAATAAAATCAGGGCTGCCAGTAAACCAGTTTTTCGTATTTCAGAGGTGGTGTATTTGTTTATTGTTAAACGCAAAACTACACAATGGACTACCTTTACTCTGCCCACTCAGGATATGGAAACCAAATTTTTAACTTTATAAGCCCTTAGACTTATTGCTGAGCAATCGATGGGCGTAGTATTGTATACCATCAAAACATGATTAATGTGATATTTTGTGCATATCAGTAAATACATTTTTAATCACTATATGTAGGATTGGCCCGGCAAAGCCAGGTGGATAAGACGCTCGACTCGCAATTTGAGGGTCGCGGGTTCGAATCCCCGTCCCACCAAACATGCTCGCCCTC
>NW_013747183.1:0-1526 GCF_000517525.1 Limulus polyphemus
TACCCCATCTAGCAAACACTAGAGCATTCGCCAAAGTACATGATAGTTCTAGAAACGTTGCGTCACAGTAGTCATGCGACTCGATGACGCAACAATATGTTTCATACCCCCTTAGTTAATATAAAATTATTTTGGTATTTCTGAACATATTAAGTATGCGTTTTGTTTTATAAATCGTTATCCAAGAGAGCTACTAAGTTTTTTTCACCCTAGTTACTCACAGATCAAGGCTTGTCAAGTTGAGTGTCACATATACTTTCTCGTGGGTATGATTGCTGTAAAAAAGAGCAAAATATATACAAAGTGGCAATGATCTTTTCCACTGGCATTTCAAGTGGTGCCCAAAGAAAACAACATCATTTGTTTTTTAATGAGAGTGACCATCAGTTACATCGGTGCGCCAATGGCGTGAGAAAATGGCATTGTTGTTTTTCCTATATAATACCATGTTTTCTCAGTTTGAGACAATATTTTAATAAGAAAATGATAACATTATGGCTTGATTTTGTTGTTGCAAATAATATTTTAATAGACACTTGAGTAAAGGTACCAAAATATTTTTGGCTTTAAAAGCTATGATTGTATTTGTGAGTTATTGAATAAAGACTGTTTCACTCTGTTATACATTAGGCCCATTAGCTTTCGTTGATTTAAACTCAATTGAGTTTAAATAGTTCAAACCATGCTCCATGAAATATTTTCTAGAGAACCTCCAGTTATTTGGGGCTTTATTCAGTGAATCTTAGAGTACCACACTACCCATTTGGTAAAGAGAACACCAATTACTCAATGGGCTAGCTTTGGAGATGTTCAAACACCAACTACCACGCTACTGGAGCCTATCACAACCATTCGTTACTAATGCAAGTATAGTGGTTACTAATCAGAAGGCTTAACAGGTATAATATTGTTGCGTCGACGAGGTCACGTGACTGGTGTGGCGCCACCTATTTTCTAGAAGTATCTTGTTCCTTCGTGAATGCCCTAGCATTTACTAGATATATATTTGTCTGGTATATAAAAGAGGGTGACAACGTGACGGAATAGTTATGTGTGTGTAGGTAATGAGTAATTGAACTGCAGTCAGAGAGAGACGTATTGTTGAAGTTAAGGTTCGTTGATATAGCGTTTGTTTTAGCGCGATTGTTGAAAACAAGTGTATCGTAAAGTCATATTCGGAAAGAATAAACCAGTTTTATTAAGTAAATACTTGTGTCGCTAAAGTTTCGTCGGAACCAAGTTACGGGAAGTTAATTAACAAACGGAGACGTAAAAAATTGGTGTCAGAGAGTGGGATAGAAAAAAATAGAGAAGAAGATGGAAACGAGAGGCGGAAAGTCAAACTACAGCTTAGCAGATTTGATGGCAGCAATACAAAAACAAGAAAAGAAACAAGAAGAACGAGAAGAGAAATTACAACAGTTGTTAGAGGAAAAAGAAAAGAAACAAGAAGAACGAGAAGAGAAATTACAACAGTTGTTAGAAGAAAAAGAAAAGAAACAAGAAGAACGAGAAGAGAAATTACA
>NW_013747184.1:0-1519 GCF_000517525.1 Limulus polyphemus
CTATTTTATTTTTGTAGTTATTACCGATTTTTTTAAGAATGCATCATAACTTTATCAGGAAAAACTAAAATTTTATGTTCTAATGTTATCTCGGAACCTAGAATATTTTCAGGGTTTTTAATTGAAATTAACGTTATCAAAGCAAGCTACCTACTTAAATATAAATATATAACATAACCAATCCGCTAATTGAGTATAGCAAATTACATATACTTTTCGTACGTTCTTACTTATAAAAATTAGAATGAATTGTTTCATCAGTTGAATACCCTTGCTGTTAACGACATTTTCGACCGTAATGCTAATAGTATTTCCCGAGATTCAGCCAGCTTAGAAGACTTATATTTGTCTTAAATCCATATATTAAGAAGAGAATAATTTGTATAATAAAAATATGATAATAAAAAATAATATATACGTATATATATTAAAGTTCTAACCAATATTGTTAATGAAAGACATATTAATTAAAGACTAGTGTATAATATATTTAAAGAGCATTAAACACTGGAGTGTAGTAGTAGTATTCAGCTTTAAAAATGTACAAATACAGATTAGTTATTTCACCCATTTTAATATAAAGATTTCAGGTTCATTGGCATATAATTGTACTTTTATTCATCAGTTTGAATGGTGAGTTCAACCAAACAAATAAAACTCCGAAACTGATGTCAAAGTGATTCCTCTAACTTAACATTGACGGGTATTGTTTGAATAACTTAGAATGTGTAACATAATCCATTTTCAAGACTGGCTTTTTTTTTTTTACTTCTGAAATAGTTTTGAACATTTATTGATTAATTTAACTTAATATGATTAAAACATAATTTTCTGACTTATGAATGCACGATATTCAGTTTCCAAACTATTTCTGTATATGAAATGTACAAAAAATAGAGAAATATACTAATCATGTATAGAGGGAAAATATAAATATAGTCTTAACACATCTTTGATAGATTTTAATAATTAATATTGCTAATGACCTGGATATAACAATCTGCAACCTTATAACAACTACTTTTAATTAAAGACATTTAACTGCATAGATTAAAATTAAATGAAATAACTCGAGAAACAATAGTTAATAATGTATACCGAATTAACCAGGAGAATTCAATGTTAAAAAATAATTCACAAGAAACAAAACTTATCGTGATTAAAATGCATAGATTCATTAGTCTGTGCCCTCGTTATTATCAGTATTGTTAGCCATAATCCAAATAATATCTCACGAAGTTCAGCAAGCTTAAGAGATTCAGGCTAGTCCTAAATCCAGATATTTAGCTGACAGTGCAAAATAATCTTATGGATGTAAATATATATATAAGCATACATACACACAAACAGACACACACACACACACATATATATATATATATATATATTAAATATTATAACTATTAATATTAATGAAACTGAGTTCAAAGAAAGTAAACTAAGTATATTTCGATGACGAGGAACCCACTTTGAGACTAATAATGGCTGGAGACGGCTTAAATAGGGTAATGAAGAAAAA
>NW_013747185.1:0-1780 GCF_000517525.1 Limulus polyphemus
CGTATAGACACTTGATACATGAAGAACGACTGAAATAATAATTTGAGTAATAAATTAATATGTATTTGTTACTTTATAGATTTAATAGTAATTTGTTGTTACTTTATTAACGTTTTTACGCTTTTACTGTGAGGTAAAAACGGCTACTGCTATATTTTTTGTCTGGTTTATGAGCTCGTTGCTGTCCTAATTTAGGATCTTCTTTTTAATAAATTCTTGAAAATGTTAAAAGAGAGAGAAGGGGGTCCGGCAAAGATGTTTGCCCCGGGGCCCGTGCTGGCTCTCGACGTTCCTGTATACCTATGTCCTTATCATTATTTCCAAAAGCATTTGGATTAGATGACCTACAGAAATGTTATTTACCCTCATCTTTTCAATATAAATCAAATCAGGAATAACAAGGCATCATTTCAGCACCCGTAAGACAAAAGTTTCTGAATTGGCACTGACGAGGAAGAGTACATTTTGACTTTCAAGAAGTTTGTTTTGTTTGTTTGTTTGTTTGTTTTTTAATTTCGCGCAAAGCTACACGAGGGCTATTTGCGCTAGCCATCCCTAATTTAGCAGTGTATGACTAGAGGGAAGGCAGCTAGTCATCACCACCCACCGCCAACTCTTGGGCTACTCTTTTACCAACGAATAGTGGGATTGACCGTCACATTATAACGCCCCCACGGCTGAAAGGGCGAGCATGTTTGGTGGGATGGGGATGCGAACCCGCGACCCGCAGATTGCGAGTCGAGCGTCCTAACCACCAGGCCATGCCGGGCACTTTCAAGAAGAGATCATTGTCGATTCTTATCAATTTTTGTTGTTGTTGTTCTTTTGAAAAAAATTGTTGAAAGTCATATTTATCATTATTTATTTAGATACTGTCGATAAGACGTTGATATACTTCGACGGTGCTGTCAGGGAAGAGTTTCTCCTAACCTGCGACGTAGATCCATTCAGATACACGACCATTGCTTCTGTATGCATGGCTGTATACAGAAGCAAATTTATACCATCACAGTCGATAGTTCCCATACCTAATCACGGATACTTTACGATCAACAATAACAGCCAAGTAAGTATCCAATGGTTAAATCTGAGGGATAAAGATCCAACATGCGCTTAATGGTGATGAGAACCAATTCCCGAATTAGAGAGTAGATGGTTTCTGTATGGAACAA
Source organism: Limulus polyphemus (assembly GCF_000517525.1). Lineage (NCBI taxonomy): Eukaryota > Metazoa > Arthropoda > Merostomata > Xiphosura > Limulidae > Limulus > Limulus polyphemus. The sequence goes on from NW_013747185.1 coordinate 1,173, forward strand.
AACTCAATCTATGAGTTTTATGGGTGCTACTACCATTGTAGTAAATGTCATGACTCTGACATGTAATACTAAATAGACCCATGTGATTTATTAGAAGGTGTACATTTGAAAGACTCGGAGTTCTAGGATACAAAATCATAACAATGTAGGAACATGAGTTTCAGAACATGAGAACTGATGATTTAATAAATTTCCTTAAGGACCATAAAGTAGTTTCCCGCCTGGATATACGAGATGCTTTCTACGGAGGGATGGTCACCGTGACAAGACAAAATTTTACACGATATAAAAGAAGGAGAAAAGATAAAGTACGTGGACTTCACATCACTATTAATGGCTGGAGACGGCTTGAATGGGTAATGAAGAAAAACTTTAATATAAGTTTAACATAACAGCAAATGTACAACGTTTCGACAAGGTTTTGTCATCATTAGTCTCAAAGTGGGTTCCTCGTCATCGAATTTCACATCACTATATCCATGGACAAACAAATATTTTGAGTATCTGGTTGGACATTCTACAATAATAACAACATTTTTTTTTTCTTATTTCAATAATTATATTGGTTTTATAAAATGTAAAATTCTAGCCCCGAGTAAACTTTATCA
>NW_013747186.1:0-1526 GCF_000517525.1 Limulus polyphemus
TAATTTATCTAAATGGGAGCATACACTTAAGGAAGGGGCATTGTTGGGTGTGTGCCAGGAGGTCGAGCTAGTCAATGTTAAGGCAAGAAATATAACCATAAAGAAAGGACATCCTCTCTCAGAACATTTAACTGACGTTTATAAGAAGAGCATAGTCCATTTATCATCATCACAGGCTTTTCAGGTTAGAGAACTTTTGGCGAATTATACGGACGTCTTTTCAAAAGGAGATCATGACCTTGGCTGCACAGACCTTGTGGAACACAGAATAAACACAGGCAATCACCATCCAGTAAAGATCCATCCAGCAAAGCGACAAGAGATGGAGAAGGTCATGGATGGCCTAATTAAATAAGGGATAGTTGAGAAATCAGATAATCCCTGGCCAGCTCCCATCATATTAGTCCAGAAGAAGGATGGGACCCAAAGTTGCTGTGTGGACTTCAGGGGTCTTAACAGTAGAACTGAAAAGGACTCATACCCACTGCCAAGAATTGATGATACTCTTGATGCCCTAAGTGGAGCCAGGAGGTTTTCAACACTGGACCTAAAGTCGGGTTTTCATCAAGTGAAAATGGCTGAAGCAAATAAACCTAAGACTGCATTTGTTATGGCCAAGATCTTTGGCAATACCTTGTGATACCATTTGGGCTTAGCAATGCTCCAGCAACATTTGAGAGGCTGATGGAAAGAGTACTGGCCTAGAATGGAGGATAGCCCTAGTGTACCTGGATGATGTCATTGTGTTTGCAGGAACATTTGATGAGGAAGTATCCTGGCTAGAGGAAGTATTCAAGCGTTTGAAAGCAGCAAATCTCAAACTACATCCCAAGATTGCGGGTTAGAATCCCCGTCCCACCAAACATGCTCTCACTTTCAGCCATGGGGGCATTATAATGTGACGGTCAATCCCACTATTCGTTTGTAAAAGAGTAGCCCAAGAGCTGGCAGTGGGTGGTGATGACTAGCTGCCTTACCTCTCTGCTAAATTAGGGACAGCTAGTGCAGGTAGCCCTCGTGTAAGTTTGCGCGAAATTCAAAAACAAACCAAACAAACAATTCAGAGGAAACAGGCAAATAGTTGATCATCTAGTAACAATAGTAAAGGGATTCAATATTAACATGACACTAACATGTTTCTTTGCCTAAGCCTTTCACAACGTGTGACATAATGGGCTACAGTACAAGCTAATGGACTATAAAGTTTCTGATGGGATTATACGTTGGTTTTCCAACTTACTTGATAATCTGGCTGTTGATGTTAGTGATTAGAGTGCTAAATATAATACATTCGTCATTAGTGCTTCATTTTATCAGGAAGGTGTCATTAGCCCTCTACTATTTATCATCTATGTTAATGACATGAACCTTGAGGAAAACAACACAGACTACGTGGCACTCTGGAGTACTAGCTTTATCTCTAAAATAACAGAAAAAGTATACAATCAGATATAAGGCAGATTTTGTTAAACAAGACCGATGTCTGTAGGTTTACTTTCTTCTTAGAATTCTTCTCAAGAAGTCGA
>NW_013747187.1:0-1526 GCF_000517525.1 Limulus polyphemus
TCTTTTTTTTCCCAATAAAGGCTTCACCTCCACAAGATACAAACCTTTTTCTGAACAAAGCCTTTACTTCCATGAGCCCCCCAGTGGCACAGCGGTATGTCTGCGGACTTACAACGCTAGAAACCGGGTTTCGATACCCGTGGTGGGCAGAGCACAGATAGCCCATTGTGTAGCTTAGTGCTTAATTTCAAACCAACCTCCATGAGATATACCTTTTTATCTAAATAAACACTTTACCTCCATGAGATATAGACCTATGAACAACTATTTTTACAGAACTCTCGGGTTATGTGTCGGAAATTAACCAAGACATCTTTCCAAAATTTGTTTCCCTGCTAAATGGCGCTGACTGCAAACCACTGGTTAGCTTGCCGGACTGTGAAGCTAAAGGTCCGGCGTTCGTGTCCCATCACCGACAAAAAAATTCACGCTCTGCCCTTTGGGAACTGTGATTGCGTTATAAGATTGACGTTTAAATGTTACTGACAATAGTTGTCCCAGAGTTGGCGGTAAGCGCTATTGGCTCTCATCTAGTCTGTCACTAGGGACAGCTATGCGAAGGCTGCCTTGGTAACTGTGCACGAGATTTGAGAAACAAACAGATCCTTGTTAAATAGAAGAAGATCGATTTAATCGTCTGATCTCCACTACAAATCACGTGGAACGAACCAACTCCAATATTCTAAATCTCCAGTCGGACTACGCAATCCTCAAATTATTTGCGACACGTAATAACCAGAAAGCGATTTAATCACTCACGTTTAATACGTGATACAGAACACCAACAGTTTTATACGAATCACGTGCTTTGCTCTGTGTATTACAATAAATAGTGCCATATAACTGACATTTGTTTACTATTTTAGCTATTTTTAAATGTCTAATTGTTCGTATTGATTCAATAAAATGGGGGGTTTACTCCGTATCATTCCACAGCAAAATAAATAAAAAAGTTTTAAACATTCAAAGATTTAAACACAATTTAATAACAGATTAAAATAACATTTGCTTTGTTTTATTTGTCGTTGTTGTTTTTTTCTAAATTCATTTAGTCTCGTAGTGGGTCAGCGGTAACTTTACGGACTTGTTGGTTCGATTACCTCTCCTAATTAGAGAGCTGTGTAGACTTGTGTATGAACTCACGAAATCCTTTTGACGAAATACTATTATTTTTGTGAACAAATCTAAATATAACGATGTATTTCAAACATCATTATCATAATTAATTCTGATAATCAGAACATAATTAGGAACATTAGTATGTATAAATAGTTTAGCTTACTAGCCTACCCTAAACTCTGAGCATAGTGATTATAAACGATAAATTTTTTTTGGAAGTATATAAATTCCTTGTCTGGATTATTTTGTTAAAACTGCTATTACAAAAACTGGATAGGCCAGGCATGGCCTACTATGTATCGTGTTAGCACTGTGGATCCGAGGGTCCATGATTCGAGTCCAATTGTCGCAAAACCACCCTCTTGTTTCTATAAGGAAAGTTAGTGTTGATTAGGAACCTTCTCTTC
>NW_013747188.1:0-5491 GCF_000517525.1 Limulus polyphemus
ATTTAAAGGAAATTTCCCATCAGGTACGAAACAATCTCACAAAATGTTTTCAAGTTTGTCAACTTTACTTGTATCTTTCACACATGAAGTCAAACAGTGCTGCAGAAAGAAGGGTGGATGGTGGTTGATGTTTATACAAGAAAGGTCCCAAATCAGCTTACGTTTAATGTAATAAATAGTAAATAAGGGACCACCGTAATATTAACATAAACCCGCGTAATTAATGCTCGTTTCACGTTGAAGCGGGGACAGTGTGTAGCCTATTAACGTAGTGTGTGATCAGATTAAACTGCTTTTAACTATTTAATACTTCGCTATAATAAATCAAACTTTTAACTCTAAAAGACATTATGTATAGTCATCGAAAAAAACAACAACAAAAAAAACAGTTAGGCATCTAATATGAGCTTTAGTTAGAATAACTTATTGGGGGAACTTCCAACCTTGAACTTCCACAAGAAAACTATTAACGGACTATTTATCATATTAGTTTACAAACTACTTCAGACCCAGAACTTCCTATGGTCGAGAGTGTTTAGTTAGGCATCGAGGAAAGCTTAACTATAAATAAATTATTTGAAGGGATGTTTACAACTATAAATCTAAATTGTATTATTTGTTATAATTTTAAACAATCAGAAAAACAACAACATTCAATCATCTAGCTTGAGCTTTAATTAGAACACGTTAATGGGGGGCAGCACTCCTTAATCCCCCCCCACTAACTGCCTTTTGATCACATTACTCTATTGCTTCATGGTTGATAGTGTTTAGTTAGGCACCGAAGTTAAGCCTTAACTATAAAGAGAGTCTTTCATTGAAATGGTTCCCTAAATTTCCCGCAATATTATCTGGGGCATCGCGCCTGGAAAGATCCACACTGTGTTGTAAGACTATTAATTGGGGCCATGATTCCATAAAAAGGTATTTTGGGACCACAAACCCCATGATAACATGTAGCCAAATTTGTGATTAGATTACCCTACTAAACAGTGGGGTCGCGTGCTTGCTGAGGTCCAGCTATGTTATGACACAGAAGTTTGTCTGCACGACACCATTCTGTGTCCGTAAAAATGTCGGTTTCTTAATTTAATTACAATCAATAAAACGTTACAGCTCGAGTTCTTTAGTTTTAGTCACGCCATATTTTTCATTTTAATAACTGATTTACTTCACAGGCACACTAAACACTAGGCCACGCCCAGTCTCTACATTTTTTAAAACAGTAACAGTGTATTTCTGCCGAACATTTGTTTATTTTTGCACCGGATCGATACATCGGTCTTCCCTAATTTTGAAGAACAGACTGCAGAGGAAGAAAAACAGTTGGTAACAACCACCACCAAAAGTGGCTTCTCTTAACCGAATATCGGGACTAATTGTTGCTCTTCAGATGCACCCACAGTTAAAATGTAGAGTGTTTGGTAGTACCACGTCTTGAACTCGAGATCTCCAGTCCGTCACAGTCGGGCATTATTACATAAGTTCATTCAGTTTATTCCTAAAAGTCTTAATTTAAACCTATTATATTATTTTTCTTATAGCATTCCTGCCACAGTTTACCTAAATATTTTCAATTGATTTCTTTATATATTTCGTTTGATTTATTTTCCCGTCTTATAGTTTACTAACTACTGGCGTTGTTTTAAAATGTAGCTCAACATGTAACCGTATTTGTACCATTTACGAAACTATCAAGTCCTGCTATATCCTGCTACATATTACAAAAAAAAAACAGATTCACCATTTTTCAAGACAACAGTGACTTGAACAAATATTAAACAATATACCAATGGTAGTAATGTATAAAAGTGATTATAATATTCCTTCTCTGTAAATGTTACATCAAACATAGAATATAACGTAACCTGTTTCAGCTGAGTTTTTCTATATTGTTATCCTTTAGTGATGTATAACTCAACTGAATTAGGGATCAAAGTACGCAACTCTAGGATAGATAGAGAAGTGTAAAAACGTAACGGTCAACTACACACTTGTTTCTTTTTATATGTGTTGAACAAATACGAAATTACTTTTCTATCATGTATAGGACAATAATTCACATTAGTTATATGTTAAAGTGGGTGTGCTGGTGTCTCAGCGGCAGGTTTCAATGCTTATAACAATTAATTTTGGGACCTGATAACCATGGTGATCACAACACAGACGGCCCGGCATGGCCAGGTGGTTAGGGCGCTCGGCTCGCAATCTGCGGGTCTGGGGTTCAAATCCCTGTCCCACCAATTATGCTCGCCCTTTCAGCCCTAGGGGCGTTATAATGTGACGGTCACTCCCACTATTCGTTGGTTTGGATGCAGTGTTAACTTAATCATAATTCATACATGAAATTTTGAACATCATAAAAAAGTAAAAGTACAATATAGGTAACACGTACATTAAAACCCATCTGTTAAACACAAGTTATACATTTGTATACTTATACATCTAAACTTATTAAATACTGAGCATGCGCACAATTTGAACACATTGTCATATAAGAATAAATATAATTTGAGTAAAAGTTCTTTCCATCTTAGTGAACTAACTCTGTTTCTTAGTTTTGGTGTGCTATGTTCGGTGACTATTAAAGTTTATTTATTAAAATTAAAAAGAAAAAAATAGTACCGGTCTCTGTAAGTAGATATTTTTTGTGTTATTTATAGTGATGAAAGTAATTCAGAACAGTAACAATTCAAACATTACTAATTTTACACTTTGTACTAGTTTGATAATCATTTCTACTTTATAACAAAACTAAAACTTTAATAAGTATATATTAAATTATTGTAAACAGTAGATATTTATTAACTTTTAGTGTAATTAGGGGTACGACTTTACTCTTTGGTGTTCATTGTTTATCAGTTGAATATGATAAACGAGTTGTTGTTCAGACAACTTGTTACTTTTGTTAGGTTGTATAAAATTTCAGCTTCTAACTTACTTTTAGATTCACACGTTCCATTTTATTATATCTTGTAGTTTATTCAAATCGAACCTAGTATTCTACCAAGCTTAAGAAAGCCCCTGATCCAATCTAATACTATTATATTGTATATTTTTTGAAATAATTACAAAATTCTATCTTTCATTTTCCCTATAAAATCTAAATTTCACTTTAAACAAACTTTAGAGAGGAAAATATATTTAATTCTATAGCCAAAGTTCTTCGTAAGAACAGTACACCATTTTCATGTCTGATGCAGGTTTTCTGTCCATGCTAAGTTTTTGATACAGTAAATATCTACACATACTCAAAGAGCCAGATATATGATGTATTGATTCGCTTCCTACTATGTTATGTTATGTTAGAACTTATCTTGACCTAACTATCCTCAGACCCTCTACTGACGTGTACGCTGGCGTTGGGAATTTATTCTGGATCATTTTAGATCATCAGTGCGTTACTATATGATATTTTACACTTTCACGGGGAACATTAAAGGCTATATTGTTTGAAATGGTGTCATGTGATTCTACAGCCTTTAACAATCATGGTAAATGTATGCCTGTTTGGTACAGTTCGCACACGTGGTGGCACTAAACAACAATATCATAAGCCAAACGTTCTTACAAAGTGAAATTAGCTGTAATTAACTGGAAGTAGGTATTTTAAAGACAAATATTATATTACATAGAGATTGAAATTATTATTTACCAATGAGTTATATCTATTACTATTTTTGTATGTTTCATTGTTTGTAGTTAAACACAAAGCTACACAATGGGCTATCTGTGCCTTACCCACCACTGGTATCGAAATCCAGTTTCTAGCTTTATAAATCCGTATACTTACGGTGTGCCACTAGGAGACCTAATGCGGTTCAACATCATCAATGTAGTATTAAATTAATTCATAAACCAATTTACTTTTTCATTAACGAGTAAACTTTCAATATTTTTTCCAAAACAGGAACACTTTCTATAATTTCATCGTTGTAAAAAACCCCCATTATCAGAAACTCTCATGGTAGTTCTTGGTACATAAGCAGCCCAATCAGTAGAAATACCACGAGAGTCAAATCAGGTTAGTGCAATTTGATTAAACAAGTTTACTATTGGTATTTTAGGGTACTCTTTCGTAATTGGTCCACTAAGTTCTTTACTACACGATTGTCTTGACGTTACGTACACAGTAGTTAGTTCATTGGATGTTGTTTCTTCCTGTGTTAGAAATTTGAATACACTTGTTTCCTATGTTTTTTGAAACAGATAATACAATATATTGGAAAATGTATATTCAAGTTTCTACTGAATAATAAACTATCACTACACTTATTATCAAAAACGACCCAAATCTTGAATGTGAAACAGAAAAATAAATATTATTAAAAAAAGAACTATTTGGGACACATTTTATGTTTACTACTATTTCACAAAATTCCTACGCTCATTCGAAAATGTATCAATAACAGTAGGAAAGCGTTTCTATTATGAAACAAGCCATCTTTTGGTGTGATGAGGAATTAATTATATTCCAGGTTTCTCATGTTCATGTGTTTATCAATCATCTAGTTTTGTGTTCATTACCTAACCGACATGTATCCGAGCAGAAGTTAAAAGAATTTAGCTAGAACAGGCATTCATTAAGAAGATATATCTTCAGAGGTCCAATATGTGTGGTTGCATCTGAATTATTTATTAAGTTTGGTTGAGATTCAGCATATGTCCACACACATCTTATTATCCAGTCTGAAATAATCTCTGCTAGCTTTAATGAAAACTGAAACTAGTAAATAAGTCGGACTTATTCAGATGATATGATGGGAATTTACTTTTTTGGACTGAACAAGAACAATAAATAGCAAAAAAGTATGTGCATCATGGCAAAAAGATTCAGCCAATGTGAACGTTGATTGCGAACGACCGTACAGTAATGGAAGGTGAAGTTTATGTGTCACCAAAAGAAGCTGTGAAAATGAAAGAATTTTACCTTTTATCAATAGTTTGTATTTGCCCTTATATAAAACATTCACAAACATAAATGGGTAAAAGGTAGGTACATGCATTTGTGATTAGTTTATTTTTTCTAAGAACCCTTTGAAATTATGACCATGAAACGTTTTAACTTCCGAAACTACGATTTACATTAAGAATTTGAATGTTATTTTCATCATAAACCATCTTTAGATACGGCTTGGAACCAAAACCTTATGTACGAGATCATTGATTGTAGTGTTCAAATGTAATATAAAATAATAAGAAGCTGTAGTTACAAACTAAGTAACTAAGTACAAACTAAGTTATTTTTATAGTTGAAAATTGCATTCTTAATACTAGAAATAAACGACCTTATAATTTATTAAATAAAAACAACAATTTGGTGTTATAACATTGTTTATTAACTAGTATAATATGTCTTCCATACACCAATGTACACTATAGAAATTATAAAAATGCTTTCATACTGATTTTCAGACATATGGACAGACGTTTATACAAGACGACATGTTTCTGTCCACCATTGGTTCTGTAGCTGGAGCTGTTCATACCC
>NW_013747189.1:0-1526 GCF_000517525.1 Limulus polyphemus
AATGGGCATCAGGGAACGAGCGAATCAGACAAAGAATGGCTCAAATACATGCCGAGGAAGCAGCAGAGCGACGTGCAGCCAGACTTGAGGATGCACGGTTGCGAGCACGGCGATCGCGTTCTGCAGCTTCAGATCTGCTTCGTTCTCAACGGAATGAACGCGACAGGCTGAGAGTGGCTGAAAGACGTGAACGAGAAACAGCAGATCAGCGTCAAACACGACTCCGTGCTCAGCAATCACGCGATTACAATCGCCTTGCATTCCGGTACAACCCAGCTGATGACTATAGTTTGAGCCGGCATGTTCTCATCGGCACTATGACTGAAGCGTGTCCTGATTGCAAGGCTCTGAAATTTAATGGAGAAACGAAAGGAATGTGTTGCGCCGCTGGAAAAATTAAACTGCCTCAACTTGGAGAACCGCCAGAGCCATTAAAAACTTTGCTTGCCGGATATACCGCCGAATCAAAGCATTTCCTATCTAACATCAGGAAATACAACTCATGCTTCCAAATGACGTCGTTTGGTGCAGAAATCGTAACAGCTCAATTCATGCCAACTTTCAAAGTGAAAGGACAAATTTATCATAAAGCCGGCTCCCTGCTTCCGTTCCCAGATGGTCAATATAAATTCCTACCAATGTATTTTATCGGTGATGAATCGAATGCACGCTGCGGAATTTCTACCGGCATAAAAAGGTCCATCATTTCCCAACTGTAAGAGCTTTTTCACGAAAAAACAATTTAGTGCGTTTGTTAAAAACAACAATTGACATGATGCCATCTGATACACACAAAATTGTTATTCATGCTGACCAAACGCCTGCTGGAGAACATGTGTAAAGATTCAATGCTCCAACTATAGACGAAGTGGCAACTGTTATAGTCAGAGATCAATTCCAACCTAGAGATATTGTTCTTCATCAGAGGAATAATCAATTGACAAAAGCTGCAGAAACTCATCGATGCTACGATGCCCTGCAATATCCAATCATTTTTTGGGATAGTGCCGATGGATATCACTTCAACGTTAAGATGATAAATCCAGTGGTGAAGAAACAAATATGAAATGCAGCGCAATGAACTATTATTCATCCCGATTAATGATTCGAGAGAATGAAGACAATCACATTTTGAAATGCCGTCAATTGTTTCACCAATACATCTTAGATATGTATGCAAAAATCGAAACAGAACGTTTGATATTCATCCGTTTGAATCAGACCCAGTTTCACTATGAAGAATACGTTCATTTGCGAGATGCAGTTGTAAATGACGGTAATAGAACTAATGTTGGAAGACTAACGATTTTGCCATCTTCATATACAGGCAGTCCACGTCATATGCATGAGTACGCTCAAGATGCAATTGCGTATGTTCGTCACTACAGGCATCCAGATCTATTCATTACATTCACATGCAATCCAGCTTGGGATGATATACAAAAGCTCTTACTTCCTGGGCAATCGCCGGTGGATAGGCATTACATCACAGCACGTGTTTTCAGACAGAAGCTGAAATCATTGAT
>NW_013747190.1:0-974 GCF_000517525.1 Limulus polyphemus
CCACAGCATTGTTTTTCTAAATTATTCCACTTTTCTAGGTTTAGTTGTCCTTTTGTTGATAATTTCAACAATTATATATGGCTCTTTATATGAATGCTCCTGCTTATGGTTTTTCTTGGTCAGTTTCCTCAGCAGTTGACCACGAGGTTGAAACTGGAATAGTTTAAAACCCATTTTTTCATATTTTTTCTGCCTCTCCTGTGGCTTTTCAATATTACTCGACACCTGTGGACAAAGAATGCTGATCCTATAGGATACAAAGTTACGAGAAATGTATCAAGTACAAACAGTAACTTAAGGCATTCTAATATGCCCAGAGGGTGAGTTATAATAGTGACTATCAAATACAGCTATCCGATTTGAGTTGGTGATGGGTGGTGAAGACTAGTTACTTTCCCTTTAAAGTCAACAATTAAACAAAGTAAATTTTATAAGAAACGCAAGCATCATAATCAAACATAAGGATTGCTAATTTTGGGTTCAGATAACATGCCAATTAATGTTCGTAGTTTTCTTCTTTACCACATCTTCATAGGTAGGAAAATCAACTTCAAGAAATTAACATTTTCTTTTTCATAGTTTTTCATCCAGAGAAGCCTCGGGTTAACATGATAACAACATAAAACAACGACTCGCAATCTGAGGGTCGCGGGTTTGAATCCTCGTCCCACCAATAAATGCTCGCCATTTTAGCCGTTATAATGTACGGTCAAACCCCCTATTCGTTGGTAAAAGAGTAGCCCAAGAGTTGGCGGTGGTTGGTGACGACATAGCTGCCTTCCCTCTAGTCTTACACTGCTAAATTAGAGACGGCTAGCGCAGATAGCCATCGTGTAGCTTTGTGCGAAACTCAAAAAAACAAACAAACAATACTTTACCCGATCGTGGTGTTGCAAATTGGTGATTCAACTGAGTCTGCGGAACTAATTGGCTGTAATGTGAGATTCGATTTTTGTCGTATCTTGTCTCGGTGT
>NW_013747191.1:0-2683 GCF_000517525.1 Limulus polyphemus
CTTCCTCCAACAACTGCTGTAATTTCTCTTCTTGTTTATTTTCTTTCTCCTCCAATAGCCATTGTAATCTCTCTTCTTGTTTATTTTCTTTCTCCTCCAATAGCTGTTGTAATCTCTCTTCTTGTTTATTTTCTTTCTCCTCCAATAGCTGTTGTAATATCTCTTCTTGTTTATTTTGCTGTTCGAGCTGCCACTGTTGCAAGTTTTCTTGCCACTGCTGTAATCTCTCTTCTTGTTTATTTTGCGGTTCGAGCTGCCAAGGTTGCAGGTTTTCTTGCAACTGTTGTAATCTCTCTTCTTGTTCCTTTTCTCGTTCTTCTTGTTTCTTTTCTTTTTCCTCTAACAACTGTTGTAATTTCTCTTCTCGTTCTTCTTGTTTCTTTTCTCGTTCTTCTTGTTTCTATTGCTGTTCTTGTATTGCTGCCATCAAGTCTGCTAGGCTGTAGTTTGATTTGCCGCTTCTCGTTTCAATTTTTTTTATCCCACTCTCTGACACCAATTTGTTACGTCTCCGTTCGTTAGTTACTTTTCCGTAAATTCGTTCCGACGAAACTTTAGCGACAAAAGTCCTTTCTTAATAAAACTGGGTTATTCTTTCCGAATACAACTTTACAATACACTTAATTTCAACAGTCGCTCTATAACAAACGCTATAATTCTCAACGAACGTCTCACGTGCACAACAATATTCTCTCTGTCAGCGTACATTCAATTACTCATCCTCCCCGTCGCTTCGTGGCCGGTATTATATATACAAGACTACACTATGTCTAGAAGGATCACGAGATTTAAGGAAAGGACGTGAATGTTCGAGAACGACGTGACGTGTTACTAGTCACGTGACCTCGATGTCGTAACAATATATTGCCCGACTGAGGCCTAGGCCTTTCTTAAAACTACGAGACGTTATGATGTAATAAACTCATTTATAGCAACAAGAAAAATTCAGAAGGTTCTAGTAACATGACGTCAATTCACAACATTTGAACTACGTAACAAATGATCCGTAAACAGTTAGATAAGTAACTGGCCATAACTATCGCTTCTAAAAATAACTTACTTTAACGATCACACAATATAAGCTAAATAATATTCTTGTATTAAACTTAAAATGAACAGTCGTGTATATCTAACAATGTACATTCCATCAAAGCTGGAATTTTGAAGTGTATACTCAATGGAAACACACTGGCCACCTTCCAGCAGCAACTGATACACTGAAGAACATTTTCAAGAGTAATAATTAACATTCGAAGTTGGTAGAAGATATTCAATCTTTCTTACTAGAAAAGCTCAACAAAATTTGACACAATTTGCGAACTACCTTACTGCAAAGGTCTAAGCAAAAAGCTCCAAAGCATTTTACATTTTTTTTCATGAAAACAAACAAATACTTCGCTCTTTTCTAATTATAGTGAAGCCAATAGATTTAACCTCTATGATAAAAATAATGGAAACTGCAGATTTTTTTTTACATCTCTGAAATCGGAAATTGAAAAACTATAAAGAAAGTGAAACAACAACCAACAGCTTAAATGATTTTATCACAAATTCTAGGCCTTTTGGTTTCCAATGCTTAGTCAGCTTCCCGTGATTAAACTTTAAAGTGAAGCCAGTTGCCCACAAAAATACGTGACATGTACTGTACGAAGTTACATTTGAAACATACTAATCACTTCCTGTAACATATGGAGATCATTTACAACTAACCTACTTATGTGATAAGCTAATAAGTACTTCTGAGCATAATTTTAATTTGACAAGATACCCATATCAATAAATTAGAAACTATAGACAGGAACAGCCACTTCTTACGCCGTAAAATAAAAGCTTTTTAAATAAAAAAAAAGAGAGCAAAATACCAGGATTTGGAATGAACAGAAACAATGGATTGAAATAAGAACTACCTGGAACACAAAAGTGCAAGTTGCACGAAAAAAGAGACCCAACTCAAGTCCTGGAAGAAATATAAATACTCCAGGATTTTCACAAAAAGGGGGGGCGGAAGATTCAAATGAATTAACATCGAAAAGTCTGAGTGTCTTGCCCCCTTTCCTCTCTAAGAACCTCAAGACTTTTCTAAAATTCGAAATCTTTCTTAAGTCCAATTTTCATCTATTTTTTGACAGTCATCTTATTGTCGAGTTAGTATTAAGTAATCCGAAAGACCAGTATTTACTGTTATAATCACGAACATATTTTCCTTCATATGCCGATCTCACTAGTAGAATCAGGATCTTGAATTGACTCCTAGAATTAAGTTGTGTCAAGTGGTGTTCACTGATGGGCTACAGAGAATGATGGAACGTTTGAGATTTGTACCAATTAAAAGGGCTCCTTCAGAGACCTGTGATGAGTTTTAAATTGATCATAATATTTTGGAAGAAAATATTATTTGAGAATATCTTCAAATTTTACACATTACATACGGTCTAGTTTTCTTTACATACAGGAATACGAGCATAACTGATCTTAGGAAACAAATACATTTATGTTTCGCTTTATTTCTATTCAGTATTTTACTGTTTCATTCGATTTAGTTTTTGAATTGGACAAGACAAATAACACTAATATACACAGTGTCTAATCTGTTTTACCGGCATTTATTAACAGCCTATAACCCTATACTGTTATACATACATACATATTGTTGCGTCAGCGAGGTCGTGTGACTAGTGTCACG
>NW_013747192.1:0-1523 GCF_000517525.1 Limulus polyphemus
TTTTTAAAGTATCAAATTGAATTTTTGTTCAATAAAAATCTTTCAAATGCGACTGTAGCTTTTTTTTTCCCAAACTTGGTCTTCAAAATAAGGGTGCGTCTTATATTCCAAAAAAATACGGTAATTACAAACAAACAAACACTTTTAATAGTTAAAATGATGGATGAATAATTATTAAATTGTCAAATGAATATATAGTTTGACCCACTCTCCACACCTACCTCTACCTTGCTGTAAATTAGAATTTGTTAGTCATAAAAACCAACCGCCAACTCTTGGGATACTTTTTTACCAACGAATAGTGGGATTGATCATCACATTATAACGCCCCCACGGCTGAAATGGCGAGCATGTTTGGTGTGACGAGGATTCAAACCCGCGACCTGCAGATTGCGAGTCGAGCGCCCTAACCATGATTAGAGAGCTAGAAAATTTCTCTCTAGAAAGACCAGTTTTTCAGCTTTTCACATGAAATTATTCTGTGTTATTTATTCTCTGCATTATTTACTTGAAAAATTATTTTGTGGACTAGTAACATTGATGTAAAGTAGTTGGGCTAAAATACAAGGACAGTCGATGGCAACATATTGTTACGTCTCCGTTTGTTAATTGATTTTCCTTATATTCGTTCCGACGAAACTTTAGCGACATAAGTCCTTTCTTAATAAAACTGGTTTATTCTTTCTGAATACAACTTTACGATCCACTTAATTTCAAAAGTCGCTCTATAACAAACGTCTCACAAGGGCAACAATATTATGTCCGCATACATTCAATTACTCGTCACCTATACACATACATTATCACATCACGCCGTGACCATCTTATATATACCAGTCCACCCCCAATCTAGTAAATGCTAGAGCACTCCCGAAGGAAAGGGATTGTTCTAGAAAGCAGGTGGCGTGACACTTGTCACGTGACCTCGCTGACGCAACACTGCCCCTCCTTAGTATTGTTCGTCCCGAACAATAACCGCATACAATAAACCAATAACACTAACTTAATTAAAATGTACAGAATTACAAACACAAAATTACAATTCAACAAAGTCTCTTAATTTTACGGGACGTATCTTCTTCCGTACTGGTTTCCGTCTCGTTGGCTTCTGCTTCACGTGGGGTTCATTTGCATCATCAGTAAATGTCCTATCATCGGTAACAGTCACATCAGTGGTAGTAACTTCATCAAGAGCTTCATCGTTTCCCTTCTCAAAACTGAGTAGAGTTACTTCTTCGATGTTGGCTTTTTCAGGTGACACCTCTTCAGCAGCGTCATTTGTTCCTTTGTTCACCTCGTCCCAACTGAAATGTCCTGGACCGTCATAACGCCAAAGCCTGTTGGCATGCACCACTTTTGGCTTACCTCGCCGACCACATTTTACCCGGAAAGTCACGTCTGAGAGACGATCCACTATGTTATATGGGCCTTCCCATGGAGAAGACAACTTAGGAGACTTCACTTTGGCCTTCCTGGGATTATACAACCACACCTTGTCTCCTGGTTCAAAGCTGTCTCCTGAC
>NW_013747193.1:0-1644 GCF_000517525.1 Limulus polyphemus
TGTCGCACCACATACCTTCTGTACAGCTTCTGGTACTCCTTTATGATCTAGCACCCTGATACTAACAAGAGTTTGCTGAGATGCATGACAAAGTTGCACATTTGGCCATCCAGCTTTCCTGTCACGTAGACACTATGTGTGCTTGCCATTTTACACTTAGCTGTTGGGACTTTCACCATGGAGGTTGGTGGGCGTCCCTTAGCACCAACCACTACTGGTTTCCCGAAGCTGACTTATTGTTGATATTTTTCTTGCACTGGCTTCTCAGATGTCCTTGCTCCCCACAGTTCCAACAGCCTTTCTGGGTAACAGCCTTTCCTGCTGTATCATCTCCCCTGTGTTGATGTTGCCAGCAATGAGCTCTCTTGTGCCCCGGTTTGTTACAGTGCCAGCAAAGTCCCTCAAACTTCTCTAAAAGCTGACCTTTTCTGGCCTTGAATCCAGATGATTGTACCAACATCGGTACCTCTGTGCTGGACTTAATGTAGGATTCAAATTTGAGAGTTTTGGCCATTGCATCCTGCATGGTAGAGAGGTGTGCTTGCTTCACTTGTATCTTAAGTTGTGGACTGTCCAAGGCATCTACAAACTGATCCCTCAGTAACAATTTGAGGAGATCGGGTGGTGCAGTTGGGTAGACCTTGTGTGCCATACTTTCCAAGTCCTGTGCCAGCTCTTGCAGGTTCTCCCCTTTAGCACGGACTCTCGTCCTAAACCTAGCCCTGTAGACTTCGGATTGATTTTGAGTTCCATACCTGAGTTCTAGAGCTGCTACCAGTGCTCTATAGTTGTGCCTGTCGTCTGCTGACAACTGTCCAAGTATTTCCAGTGGTTGTACCTTCAAGCTCGTTGCCAGATATACTGCTTTCTGCTCCTTTGTCCATCTATTCATCTCTGCAAGGAGCTCAAATTGTCCTCTATATGCTTCCCACAATGCCTTCCCATCGACTTCCTTCTTACTAGATCACCCCTATTGCTGACATTCATATCTGGGATGTGACTTCTAACAGGACTGAAGATGTCTGCATTAGGGTTTAGCTGCGGGGTCTGGAAGGGGCTTCCCGTTGTCTGGGGCTGATTAAGTCGATAGTTAATGTATCCTCCTTGTGTAAAAGACAATAAATCACCCTTTAATGTATTCAATTCGCTTTGAAATTTACTAATGTTTTCCATTTGTACTTCTTGTTTCCTTTCTTGTCCCAGTTGCCACTGCTGTAGTCTCTCTTCTTGTTTATGTTCTCGTTCTTCTTGTTTATTTTCTTTTTCCTCCAACAACTGCTGTAATCTCTCGTTTATTTTGTTGTTCGAGCTGCCACTATTGCAGGTTTTCTTGCCACTGCTGTAATCTCTCTTCTTGTTTTTTAGTTTTTCCTCCAACAACTGCTGTAATCTCTCTTCTTGTTTCTTTTGTTATTCCTCCAACAACTGCTGTAATCTCTCTTGTTTCTTTTCTCGTTCTTCTTGTTTCTTTTGCTGTTCTTGTATTGCTGCCATCAAATCTGCTAAGCTGTAGTTTGATTTGCTGCTTCTCGTTTCCATCTTCTTTTTTTTTGTCCCACTCTCTGACCCCAATTTGTTACATCTCTGTGTTCGTTTGTTAATTTTCCGTAAAAATTCTTTCCGAAAAACTTCAGCGATACAAGT
>NW_013747194.1:0-1527 GCF_000517525.1 Limulus polyphemus
GTCATATTCAAACGTGGTTTTGTTGCACTAGGTTTTGAATGGGTAAATATTTTACGTCATATTCAAACGTGGTTTTGTTGCACTAGGTTTTGAATGGGTAAATATTTTACGTCATTTTCAAACGTAGTTTTGTTGCACTAGGATTTGAATGGTTAAATATTTTACGTCATGTTCAAACGTGGTTTTGTTGCACTAGGTTTTGAATGGGTAAATCCTTTACGTCATGTTCAAACGTAGTTTTGTTGCACTAGGTTTTGAATGGGTAAATCCTTTCCGTCATATTCAAACGTAGTTTTTTTGCACTAGGTTTTGAATGGGGAAATATTTTACGTCATGTTCAAACGTAGTTTTGTTGCACTAGGTTTTGAATTGGTAAATATTTTACGTCATGTTCAAACGTAGTTTCGTTGCACTAGGTTTTGAATGGGTAAATCCTTTCCGTCATATTCAAACGTGGTTTTGTTGCACTAGGTTTTGAATGGGTAAATATTTTACGTCATGTTCAAACGTGGTTTTGTTTTGTTTCTGATGAAATTATTCACTGGTTGGAATCCACATCAACCTCCATCTCTTTTGACAAGTTTTGACATCTGTTAGGGTCTTTAAACATCCCTCACCTAATCAAGCATTTAGTTAAGAATATTTGATTTTATTTCTTCTATAACAGGAATCGCAGACAACAATGTGAGCGTACTCACCATATCTAATTCAAAAAGTATCCCATCATGCCAAATCACGAAACAACGCAAGAACTGATGGTTCGGAGCTTAGTTGTGAGATTCTTAGCGTGTTGTTGTTGTTCTGTCAGTGTTACATCTTCTGATAAGGATACTAAAACGTCGTACACCTCTGAAACTTGGTATCTAAGAGTATCTACAGCTTCTAGTTTAATCTTCTAAAAAGTGTTTGTCATTTGATGTCACTACCAACTTCTTGTGTTCATCCAGAAAATCTGTGAATTATTCTAAGAAGAAAAGAAATAAAAATAATATCCAAGTCCGGACATTGGAACACCATGGCTGGGTAAATGAGGACAACATTGAATGAAGGCTACTCTTGGATTTAATGCTGAAATGAAAGACTGGACATTGGAACATCATGAACAACATGGCTGGGTAAGTGAGGACAACATTAAATGAAGGCTACTATTGAATTTAGTGCCAGAGTGAAAGAATGAATATTGGAACATCATGAACAACATGGCTGGGTAAGTGAGGACAACGCTGAATGAAGACTACTATTGAATTTAGTGCCAGAGTGAAATAATGAACATTGGAACATCATGAACAACATGGCTGGGTAAGTGAGGACAACATTAAATGAAGGCTACTATTGAATTTAGTGCCAGAGTGAAATAATGAACATTGGAACATCATGAACAACATGGCTGGGTAAGTGAGGACAACGCTGAATGAAGGATACTATTGAATTTAGTGCCAGAGTGAAATAATGAACATTGGAACATCATGAACAACATGGCCGGGTAAGTGAGGACAGCATTGAATGGAAGCTACTATTGAATTTAAT